>NC_069499.1:850035123-850335123 GCF_027579735.1 Bombina bombina | reverse complement strand
AGCCAGCAGAAGTCTTCATCCAAGCGGGCAGAAGTCCTCATTGAAGCCAGCAGAAGTCTTCATCCAGACGGCATCTTCTATCTTCATCCATCCGGCGTGGAGCAGGTCCATCTTCAAGACATCCGGCGCGGAGCATCCTCTTCTTCCGATCATCACTGGAAAATGAAGTTTCCCTTTAAGTGACGTCATCCAAAATGGCGTCCCTTACATTCCGATTGGCTGATAGAATTCTATCAACCAATAGGGATTAAAGGGGATCAGCCAATAGGATTGTTTCCCCTTTAATTCCTTGGATCAGCCAATAGGATTGTTTCCCCTTTAATTCCTATTGGCTGATAAAATTCTATCAGCCAATCGGAATGTAAGGGACGCCATCTTGGATGACGTCACTTAAAGGGAAACTTAATTTTCTCCAGTGATGATCGGAAGAAGAGGATGCTCCGCGCCGGATGTCTTGAAGATGGACCCGTTCCGCCCCGGATGGATGAAGATAGAAGATGCCGTCTTGATGAAGACTTCTGCCGCTTGGATGAAGACGTCTGCCGGCTTCGATGAGGACTTCTGCCCGCTTGGATGAAGACTTCTGCCGGCTTCGAGGAGGACTTCTGCCCGCTTGGATGAAGACTTCTGCCCGCTTCAATTAGGACATCTGCCGCCTGGATGAGGATGGATGTCCGGTCTTCGAAAACTGTAAGTGGATCGTCGGGGTTAGTGTTAGGTTTTTTTAAGGGTTTATTGGGTGGGTTTTATTTTTAGCTTAGGGTTTGGGCAATGTTAAAGAGCTAAATGCCCTTTTAAGGGCAATGCCCATCCAAATGCTCTTTTCAGGGCAATGGTTAGCTTAGGTTTATTTAGGGGGTTTAGGTTTTCATTTGGGGGGTTTGGTTGAGTTTTACTGTTGGGGGGTTGTTTGTATTTTTTTCTACAGGTAAAAGAGCTGATTTCTTTGGGGCAATGCCCCGCAAAAGGCCCTTTTAAGGGCCATTGGTAGTTTATTGTAGGCTAGGGTTTTTTTTATTTTGGGGGGCTTTTATATTTTAATAGGGCTATTAAATTAGGTGTAATTCGTTTTTATTTTTGATACTGTGGTTTGTTTGTTTTTGTAACTTAGTGTTTGTTTGTTTTTGTAAATTAGTGTTTGTTTTTTGTAATTTAGTAATTTGAGTAGGGTTAGTTTTTTTTTAGTTAATTTAATTGGTAGTTTAATGCAATTTTAGTATAATAGTTAGGGTAGGTTAATTAATAGTTTAATATAGTTTCTTTTAATTCTACAGGTAAGTTTTAATTTATTATAAGATAGGGATGTTGTAATTTTAATGTAAAGTTAGCGGATTGTTAGGTTTAGGGGTTAATAGCTTAATTTAGTTTATGGCGATGTGGGGGGCTGGTGGTTTAGGGGTTAATAGGTTTAGTTAGTGGTAGTGATGTGAGAGGCCAGGGGTTTAGGGGTTAATACATTTATTTAGTTGTGGTGGGGTCCGGGAGCAGTGGGATAGGGGTTAATAACTTTATTTAGGTTACGGCGGGGTCCGGGAGCGGCGGATTAGCGGTTCATAAAATTATGTAGTTGTCGTGATGTCGGGGCAGCAGATTAGGGGTGTTTAGACTCAGGGCTTATGTTAGTGTGTTAGGTGTAAACGTTACTGGTTTTCTACCATATAAATTAATGGGATATCTGGCAGCATCAAACATAAGCTTTTGCTGATTTCAGACTCCTATTGATTCCTATGGCATCTGTGGCCTCCAGGGTGGCAGATTGAAAACCAGGTACGCTGGGCCGGAATAGCCGCGAGCGTACCGGTTAACTATTTGATAACTTTGAAAAAGTGTCAAATAGTCCTGAATATGTATTTGGAACATCTGTAATGACGCATCTATCTGTGTTGGATTGAGACCGGCGGATTGTATGTTTTGCCGGTCTGTAGGCTTTGATAACTTGTTCGAATCAAGCTTGCCACAATTACGCTGCGGAATTCCAGCGTATTTGCGGTTGACGGCTTGATAGATATCCCCCTAAGCATTCACTGCATAACATGTAGCTAAGTCAGTCAAACTGTAGCATATTTACAAAGCCGACTCAACCATGGGACCAAGTGAGTCCAACAGACCCAGACAGCACTTTACAAGGGACTTCAGTGACTGAGTTATTTACTGTCAGACTCAGAACACTGCCTCCTCTGTCTCGGTGGGGTAAGTCACAGACTCCCAGCAGCATAACCTCATCATGCACAAAAACACAGAACCAGTCAGGGGCGATTTTCAAGATGGGATAAGTGCGTGTGTACACAATACCCCATTCTGAATGGCCACTATATGCTATATAATGGTAGGTAACCCTACATCCTGTTCGCCTTTGAAAAAGCTACGGCGAAATGTACATCAGGTGACCGCTGCCTTCAATACACAATCCCTATGTGTGAAATATGTTCCACATAGATCTGTTAACTTAGCCTAACTATAATACTAATTACTTGGTACTACTTGTTTTGGGCTTTTCCCTTAAATATTATTTAGTGTTATATTAGTATAGTCCATGTGTGTGAAATTTGTGCCACACTCGGATTAGGCTAACTATACTGGATTTGTCTCTGTGTATATCTCTCTGGCCTGTTTGCTTTATATGTAATTAGGACTGTGTCCCCTCTATTTTAGTGGTTGAATTGGTCATACAGTTTTTCATATCCGTTTGTGTGAAAATTGTTCCACATTCAGGATTAGGCCAGTAACTCAGGGTCTATTTATAGGCACATATTTACCCCTTTCACATGTTTGGACAGTGTCCTCTTAATAGACTAATATATGCGCATATATAATATTAGGGGGCCTTATATTTATCCCAGTATTTAACTACCAGTGATATCATCACTCTTTGGGTTATTGTTTGTAGGTGCTGTCCATCTGTGCCATTTTTAACACTATATGATGTTTGTGTTATCTACTAAGAATTTTTATATTTTTGGGATCATTATTAAAAGTTATATTTTAATGATAGGGGTGCCTACCTCCCCATACTCTCTATAAGCAAGTGCTGCTATAGGTTCTTATTTTCCATTTATATTCACTCATTACTTTTGGCACTCAGCACCCTCCATAAATTTCCATTGTGGACTAATATAATATACTTATGTTACACACACTTTACTTTTTCCCACATATTCTATTAACTGTTAAAGACAGTCAGCTAGATTATGAGTTTTCAGCGCTATAGGGAAATTAATGACCGCCACAAAAGCAGCGGTATTTCACCTCCCTATAGTGCTGTTATTTCAGGTTTAAAAAAAAATGGCTTGCGCGGGCGATATGGTTGCATTGAGCTCCATACCTCACCTAAATACAAGCGCTGTTTTGACACGCTCGTTCACAATTTCCCCATAGACATCAATGGGGAGGGCCGGCTAAAAAAAAGCCTAACACCTGCGATCGCAGAAACAAAAGCTCTGTAACGCAGCCCCATTGATGTCTATGGGGAAAGAAAAAGTTATGTATAAACCTATCACCCTAACTTAAAAAAACACGTCTAAACACCCCTAATCTGCTGCCCCCGACATCGCTGCAACCTACATAATGTTATTAACCCCTAATCTGCCATCCTTAACATTGCAGCCACCTACATAATGTTATTAACCCCTAATATGCCGCCCTAACATCTCTGTCACCTACATTACCATTATTAACCCCTAATCTGCCGCCCCTAACATCGCCGCCACCTAAATTACAGTTATTAACCCCTAATCTTGCCGCCCCCAACATCCCTGCCACCTACATACATTTATTAACCCCTAATATGCTGGCCCTAACATTGCCGCCACCTACCTACATTTATCAGCCCCTAATCTGCCGCCCTTAATGTCGCCGTCACTATACTAAAGTTATTAACCCCTAAACCTCTAGCCTCTCACATCACTAACACTACATAAATATATTAACCCCTAAACCTAACCCTAACACCCGCTAACTTAAATATAATTAAAATAAATCTAAATAAAACTTACAATTATTACCTAAATAATTCCTATTTAAAACTAAATACATACTTACTTTTAAAATAAAATCTAAGCTAGGTACAAAATAACTAATAGTTATATTGTATCTATCTTAAGTTTTATTTTTATTTCACAGGTAAGTTTGTATTTATTTTAACTAGGTAGACTAGTTAGTAAATAGTTATTAACTATTTACTAGCTACCTAATTAAAATAAATACAAACGGCTAGATTACGAGTTTTGCGTTATGAGTACAAAAGCAGCGTTATGGGTTATAACGCTGCTTTTTCACTACCGCTGCTATTACGAGTCTTGTAGGTACAGCTGTCCCGCACACTTTTGTGGCCTTAACGCAAATTAACTTACGCAATTTGCGTAAAGTCTTTTTTCAATGGGACTTCCATAGCGCCTGTGACGGATACCCCGGCTACCCCGACTGGGTAGCTCCGCCAAACGGGTCCTGCTTCCTCCCTGCCGACTGCAGCTCTGTAGCTGGCAAGTGACCACAGCCTGGCTGGCACCTCCATAGAAGCCACAGGCCCAGGACCCAGGGGTGGCGGTTTCAGGGTGATCCCGGTGGAGCGGCGGCACTTCCAGGGTGTCATTTTAAAGCTCTCGGTCCCCAAATGCCACAGTCCAAAAATCATCATGACACCTACATTATACTTATTAACCCCTAATCTCCCGCCCCCAATGTCGCTGCCACTATAATAAACACATTAACCCCTAAACCGCCGCACTCCCACATCGCAAATACTAGTCAAATATTATTAACCCCTAATCTGCTGTCCCTAACATTGCAGCAACCTACATTACTGTTATTAACCCCTAATCTGCTGTCCCTAACATCGCCGCCACTATTCTAAAGTTATTAACCCCTAAACCAAACCCTAAGTCTAACCCTAACACCCACTAACTTTAATGTAATTAAAATAAATCTAAATAAAACCTACTATTAATAACTAAATAATTCCTATTTCATTTATAATACTTACCTGTAAAATAAACCCTAAGCTATCTTATTTTACAGGCAAGTTTGTATTTATTTAACTAGGTAGAATAGTTACTAAATAGTTATTAACTATTTACTAACTACCTAGTTAAAATAAATAAAAATGTACCTGTAAAATAAAACCTAACCTGTCTTACACTAACACCTAGCATTACACTACAATTAAATAAATTAAATACAATTACCTAAATTACAAAAAAAAAACTAAATTACACAAAATAAAAAAGCAAATTATCAGATATTTAAACTAATTACACCTAATCTAATAGCCCTATCAAAATAACCCCCTCCCCAAAATAAAAAAACATAGCCTAACCTAAACTACCAATAGCCCTTAATATGGCCTTTTGCGGGGCATTGCCCCAAATAAATCACTTATTTTACCTGTAAAAAAAAATACAAACAACCCCCCAACAGTAAAACCCACCACCCACACAACCAACCCCCCAAATAAAATCCTACCTAAAAAACTAAGCTCCCCATTGCCCTGAAAAGGGCATTTGGATGGGCATTGCCCTTAATAGGGCATTTAGCTCTATTGCTGCCCAAACCCTAATCTAAAAATAAAACCCACCCAATAAACCCTTAAAAAAAACACTAACCCCCGAAGATCCACTTACAGTTTTGAAGACATCCATCCTAAACGAAGCCGGGAGAAGTCCTCAGCGAAGCGGCAAGAAGTCCTCAACGAAGCCGGGAGAAGTCTTCATCCAAGCCAGCAGAAGTGGTCCTCCAGACGGGCAGAAGTCTTCATCCAGACGGCATCTTCTATCTTCATCCATCCAGCGAGGAGCGTGTCCATCTTCAAGACATCCGGCGCAGAGCATCCTCTTCTTCCAACAACTAAAGATGAATGAAGGTTCCTTTAAATTACATCATCCAAGATGGCGTCCCTTTAATTCCGATTTGCTGGAATTCTATCAGCCAATCGGAATTAAAGGTGAAAAAATCATATTGGCTGATGCAATCAGCCAATAGGAATGAGCTTCAATCCTATTGGCTGATCCAATCAGCCAATAGGATTGAGCTTGCATTCTATTGGCTGATTGAAACAGCCAATAGAATGTGAGCTCAATCCTATTGGCTGATTGGATCAGCCAATAGGATTGAAGATCAATCCTATTGGCTGATTGCATCAGCCAATAGGATTTTTTTCACCTTTAATTGCTCCGTGCCGGATGTCTTGAAGATGGACCTGCTCCTCGTCAGATGGATGAAGATAGAAGATGCCGTCTGGATGAAGACTTCTGCCCGTCTGGAGGACCACTTCTGCCGGCTTGGATGAAGACTTCTCCCGGCTTCGTTGAGTACTTCTTGCCGCTTCGCTGAGGACTTCTCCCAGCTTCGTTTATGATGGATGTCCGGTCTTCAAAACTGTAAGTGGATCTTCGGGGGTTAGTGTTAGGTTTTTTTAAGGGTTTATTGGGTGGGTTTTAGTTTTAGATTAGGGTTTGGGCAGAAATAGAGCTAAATGCCCTTTTAAGGGCAATGCCCATCCAAATGCCCTTTTCAGGGCAATGGGGAGCTTAGGTTTTTTAGGTAGGATTTTATTTGGGGGGTTGGTTGTGTGGGTGGTGGGTTGTTTCCATTTTTTTTTACAGGTAAAAGAGCTGTTTTCTTTGGGGCAATGCCCTGCAAAAGGCCCTTTTAAGGGCTATTGGTAGTTTAGGCTAGAGTTTTTATTTTTATTTTGGGGGGGCTTTTTTATTTATTTAATTGTAGTGTAATGTTAGATGTTAGTGGAAGACAGGTTGGGTTTTATTTTACAGGTACATTTGTATTTATTTTAACTAGGTAGTTAGGAAATAGTTAATAACTATTTAGTAACTATTCTACCTAGTTAAAATAAATACAAACTTGCCTGTAAAATAAAAATAAACCATAAGCTAGCTACAATGTAACTATTAGTTATATTGTAGCTAGCTTAGGGTTTATTTTACAGGTAAGTATTTAGTTTTAAATAGGAATTATTTAGGTAATGATAGCAATTTTTATTTAGATTTATTTTAATTATATTTAAGTTAGGGGGTGTTAGGGTTAGGGTTAGACTTAGGTTTAGGGGTTAATAAATTTAGTATAGTGGCGGCGACATTGGGGGTGGCAGATTAGGGGTTAATAAATGTAGGTAAGTGGCAGCGATGTTAGGGGCGGCAGATTAGGGGTTAATAATATTTAACTAGTGTTTGCGAGGCAGGAGTGTAGCGGTTTAGGGGTTAATATGTTTATTATAGTGGCGGCGATGTCTGGAGCAGCAGATTAGGGGTTAATAATTTTATTGTAGTGTTTGTGATGCGGGAGGGCCTCGGTTTAGGGGTTAATAGGTAGTTTATGGGTGTTAGTGTACTCTT
Organism: Bombina bombina; assembly: GCF_027579735.1. Classification (NCBI taxonomy): domain Eukaryota; kingdom Metazoa; phylum Chordata; class Amphibia; order Anura; family Bombinatoridae; genus Bombina; species Bombina bombina. The sequence goes on along the minus strand of NC_069499.1, from coordinate 850,327,780 downwards.
TAGCACTTAAGTTATGAGTTTTATGCTACAGCTTTGTAGCGTAAAACTCATAACTACTGACTTTAGATTGCGTTATGAATCTTGCGGGATAGGCTGTACCGCTCACTTTTTGGCCTCCCAGAAAAAGCTTGTAATATCGGCGCTATGGAAGTCCCATTGAAAAAAGACTTTACGCAAATTGCGTAAGTTAATTTGCGTTAAGGCCAAAAAAGTGTGCGGGACAGCTGTGAAAAAGCACCGTTTGTAAGGGTTACTGTGTCTTTAAGCAATTGTTCCTTCATGTCTGTTCCTATTGGTTACCTCTCCTTTAAATTTCAACAACAGCTAAGTAACGTTGCTTAGTTATTCTAATTCGTTAGTCACGAACACCTGAAGAACCAAACCTCTATCTCACTACCTGAGAGGAAAATCACCACTCCTGCTCTACCGTTGGTAACACTACTTGCTGCTCAAACAGAAGGACTGACTAAACTGTACTACTAAAACTACTTCGTCCTACAAGGGGAAGGATTCAATTCTTGGCAACAGCTCTCATTCACCTAAATATCACTATCGCAAGTATTTCACTCACCTCGCCTGTTTCATTCCTCTCACAGACCCAGGGACTACATCTCCCAGAAGCGCTAAGGACTATCGATACCGGTCACTTCCGGTTTAGCGCAAACACAGAAGCTGCGTTGGCAGAGATCTCTCCTGCAGTAATCACAGAGCGGAGGCAAAGAGGAATTCCAGAACTGCTCGCTAAAGATTCAAAGGTACAGATGATAACAAGTCACATGTAAATAATATTGGAACTTTGTTTATACCTGTTAAACTTGCCATATTGAAATCCAAACCAGAAATTAACTTCCTTATCAAAAGAGGAGTACTGTTAACTGAGAATAATAACTCATTTGAAACTTAATACTGGGTCTTCTAACCTCATTATTAATCACCACATTAATCTAAGTGCTAGTTTGGTTGTACAAATACAGGGAGTGCAGAATTATTAGGCAAGTTGTATTTTTGAGGATTAATTTTATTATTGAACAACAACCATGTTCTCAATGAACCCAAAAAACTCATTAATATCAAAGCTGAATAGTTTTGGAAGTAGTTTTTAGTTTGTTTTTAGTTATAGCTATTTTAGGGGGATATCTGTGTGTGCAGGTGACTATTACTGTGCATAATTATTAGGCAACTTAACAAAAATCAAATATATACCCATTTCAATTATTTATTTTTACCAGTGAAACCAATATAACATCTCAACATTCACAAATATACATTTCTGACATTCAAAAACAAAACAAATCAGTGACCAATATAGGGACCTTTCTTTGCAAGGACACTCAAAAGCCTGCCATCCATGGATTCTGTCAGTGTTTTGATCTGTTCACCATCAACATTGCGTGCAGCAGCAACCACAGCCTCCCAGACACTGTTCAGAGAAGTGTACTGTTTTCCCTCCTTGTAAATCTCACATTTGATGATGGACCACAGGTTCTCAATGGGGTTCAGATCAGGTGAACAAGGAGGCCATGTCATTAGATTTTCTTCTTTTATACCCTTTATTGCCAGCCACGCTGTGGAGTACTTGGACGCGTGTGATGGAGCATTGTCCTGCATGAAAATCATGTTTTTCTTGAAGGATGCAGACTTCTTCCTGTACCACTGCTTGAAGAAGGTGTCTTCCAGAAACTGGCAGTAGGACTGGGAGTTGAGCTTGACTCCATCCTCAACCCGAAAAGGCCCCACAAGCTCATCTTTGATGATACCAGCCCAAACCAGTACTCCACCTCCACCTTGCTGGCGTCTGAGTCGGACTGGAGCTCTCTGCCCTTTACCAATCCAGCCACGGGCCCATCCATCTGGCCCATCAAGACTCAATCTCATTTCATCAGTCCATAAAACCTTAGAAAAATCAGTCTTGAGATATTTCTTGGCCCAGTCTTGACATTTCAGCTTGTGTGTCTTGTTCAGTGGTGGTCGTCTTTCAGCCTTTCTTACCTTGGCCATGTCTCTGAGTATTGCACACCTTGTGCTTTTGGGCACTCCAGTGATGTTGCAGCTCTGAAATATGGCCAAACTGGTGGCAAGTGGCATCTTGGCAGCTGCACGCTTGACTTTTCTCAGTTCATGGGCAGTTATTTTGCGCCTTGAGTTTTCCACACGCTTCTTGCGACCCTGTTGACTATTTTGAATGAAACGCTTGATTGTTCGATGATCATGCTTCAGAAGCTTTGCAATTTTAAGAGTGCTGCATCCCTCTGAAAGATATCTCACTATTTTTGACTTTTCTGAGCCTGTCAAGTCCTTCTTTTGACCCATTTTGCCAAAGGAAAGGAAGTTGCCTAATAATTATGCACACCTGATATAGGGTGTTGATGTCATTAGACCACACCCCTTCTCATTACAGAGATGCACATCACCTAATATGCTTAATTGGTAGTAGGCTTTCGAGCCTATACAGCTTGGAGTAAGACAACATGCATAAAGAGGATGATGTGGTCAAAATACTCATTTGCCTAATAATTCTGCACTCCCTGTATACCACAATTCATTCTATAAAATTGCTCACCACTAAATCTGAGATTACCTTTCATTCCAATTGGGTAATTAAATTCTGTGGTGATAGAAAACCATATTTAAACCACTTAGAAATTCAAACAATAAACATAACTGGAATAACAAAGAGATAAAGATACCTCTGGAAGAATTGCACTCATATTTGTAAATTCTTATCTGTAAATTGAGTTCCTTAAAGGCATTATCTTACACTGTTATAACCCATAACGCTGCTTTTTTACTCATAACGCAAAACTCGTAATCTAGCCGTAAATGTGCTAAAATAAAGAGAGACATTAAGGATTTTGAAAAAGGTAGAGTGTTTACTTGGGATGACAGATTGCCTAGACGCAGATCAACAAACCCTACACCATCTACTAAACCTTACAACACCTCTGACAATGATACCTCAGCCATAGAGGATAGTGACGGCGAAACAGCTGGTACCTCAGATAGCACACAGCAGGCTTCTTTTTTAGACAGAAATACGGTAACCAAAAAAGCACCTATAAAGAGACAAACAGCAGAAGGACAAGGAGGGGGAAGGGAAGAGGAGAGATCACTCAGAGACAGAACGAGGTGGGGCTACAGGTCCAATAACCAGCACAGGAGATGGAAGGACTGGTCCCGGAGACCAAGGTGGTAAACTCAAGTAATGAGAACATACAGATAATTAATCTTTCTAAGAGAGTACTATCACCAAATCATATTCATGTTCTCTCTAAAGGACTATCCTTCTCCTCTACCGCTACTCTTGATCAGTTCTCACTACTAAAGGACTTAAATCTATTTTGTCGTAAATTAACTCTGAAAAAAATGTATTGTAAACATGAGGACACTGACTATACTGACCAACAAACACTCAATATACTATATGATCTCTTAGAAGAAACTGAGAGTGGTACAGTTAACTATACTGATCGAAACTTGGACTGGGTACTTGAGAAAAAGTCCCAATTTATGCCACCCCAAAAATATCCTCTTATCAAGGCTTTTTTAAAAGTAGTAACAAGTGAACTGCTTAACTTAGCTAATAAACCTATTGACAACTTAACTAAGGAAGAAAGGGCAGCCCTAGTGGAAATCGAAAGCTGTGATGATGTGCTGAAACCAGCAGACAAGGGGGGGTAATGTCATCATTTTGAAGAAAGAAATGTACATTAAAGAGGCTATGAGACAGCTTAATGACAAACTTTGTTATAAACCATTATTCTCCAATCCCCTTGCGGTATTTATGAATCAGTGCAATAATCTTATTAACCGTGCTAAATTAAAAGGTTGTATTACAGAAAACGAATGGACATTTTTAACTGTTAAACATGCTAAAATCTCCACCTTCTATCTATTACAAAAAAATCCATAAAAACAAAGACAAACCACCAGGATGCCCAATCGTCTCTAACATAGAGAGCTTATGTGAACCAGCGAGTAAATTCCTTGATCTAAGGTTTAGATACATAGTATTAACCTTACCCTCGTACGTAAGGGATACTATGGATGTACTAAGTAAACGAGAAGATATAATTGTTGAAACAGACACACTACTAATCACATGTGATGTTGAATCTTTGTATACCTCTATTAGACATGACAAAGGGTGTGAAACTGTACAATTCTTTCTTAATATGGAAGCACAAGAGAAACAGGACAGAAACCACTTCATTGTTAAACTTCTTGAATTCGTCTTGAAACACAATTTCTTTGTTTTCAATTACAGATTCTTTTTACAAACTCAGGGAACAGCCATGGGCTCCTCGTGCGCCCCCACCTACTCTAACATCTATCTAGGGTGGTGGGAACAGGAAATGGTATTCAATGACCAACTTACGAAATATACTGAAAATATAATATTTTGGCTGTGTTACATACACAGATGACCTGCTGATTCTATGGAAAGGCAGCATTTGTTTAAAGAGTTTTTGGACATTCTGAACTCTAATGACTTCAATTTAAAATTGACTTACTCTATTATTCCAAATGAAGTTGAATTCCTGGATGTTAAATTAACAAAAGATAGCACTGGATAAATTAAATCAGATCTCTATAGGAAACCCACAGGTACCAACTCTATACTGGAGTTTAGCAGTTGCCATTCCTGGTACACTAAAAAGGCGATACCTGTCGGGGAATTCCTGAGACTGAGGAGGAACTGCTCAGAACTCAACAAATTTTTCTTACGATCCAAAGAACTAAGAGACAGACTTAAAACCAGAGGTTATACTTGTAAGGTAATTAAAAAAGTGTTCCATAGAGCGCTACACACGGACAGAGAAAACCTACTAGTAACCAAAAACAAAACCACTGGTTTTGATCAGAAAGTGTGGTTTATAACGACTTATAATGAAAAACACAAAGAAATCACAAATATTTTGAATAAACATTCTGATATCCTCTGAACTAATGAGGACTTGAGAGATATGGTTGGGGAATATGTGGCATTTAGTTGGAAAAGAGCTCCAACTATTAGCAACAAATTAGTGAGAAGCCACTTCATACGTAAAAACCAGAAAAAAAGCTTTCTCAGGAACCAACAGCTGTGGGTCCTGTTCATTCTGTAAATTCAAGCATAACCGCAAAGAAATACAGACTTTCCCAAAAGATATAAAAAAATTGACAGATTTTGCTAACAGCAAAACCTAGAATGTTTACAGTGTGACTGTAATAAATACTATGTGAAGATCACAACAAGAGAGGTACGCACCCGGCTTGGTGAATATATTAACAACATTAAAAATAGCACTGAGGATAGCAATAAAGGGAAAACCTTAACAACAGTAGCCAGAAATTTTCTTAAAGGGACACTAAACCCCAAAATTTTCTTTCATGATTTAGATAGAGAATACCATTTTAAACAACATTCCAATTTACTTCTATTATCTAATTTGCTTCTTTCTTTATATATCTTTTGTTGAAGAAATAGCATTGCAAATGGGTGAGCCAATCAGACGAGGCATCTATGTGCAGCAACCAATCAGTAGCTACTGAGCCTATCTAGATATGCTTTTCAGCAAAGTATAGCAAGAGAATGAAGCAAATTAGACAATAGAAGTAAATTGGAAAGTTGTTTAAAATGGCATGCTCTTTCTAAATCATGAAAGAAAAAAAAAAAACACAATTTATGCTTACCTGATAAATTTATTTCTCTTGTGGTGTATCCAGTCCACGGATCATCCATTACTTGTGGGATATTCCCATTCCCAACAGGAAGTTGCAAGAGGACACCCACAGCAGAGCTGTAATATAGCTCCTCCCCTAACTGTCATAGCCAGTCATTCGACCGAAAACAAGCCGAGAAAGGAGGAACCATAGGGTGCAGTGGTTACTGTAGTTTAAATTTAAAAATTACCTGCCTTAAAATGACAGGGCGGGCAGTGGACTGGATACACCACAAGAGAAATAAATTTATCAGGTAAGCATAAATTGTGTTTTCTCTTGTAAGTTGTATCCAGTCCACGGATCATCCATTACTTGTGGTTACCAATACCAAAGCTAAAGTACACGGATGAAGGGAGGGACAAGGCAGGTACTTAAATGGAAGGAACCACTGCCTGTAAAACCTTTCTCCCAAATATAGCCTCCGAAGAAGCAAAAGTATAAAATTTGTAAAATTTTGAAAAAGTATGAAGCGAAGACCAAGTCGCCGCCTTGCAAATCTGTTCAACAGAAGCCTAATTTTTAAAGGACCAAGTGGAAGCCACAGCTCTAGTGGAATGAGCTGTAATCCTTTCAGGAGGCTGCTGCCCAGCAGTCTCATAGCTAAGCGGATTATGCTTCTTAGCCAAAAAGAAAGAGAGGTTGCCGAAGCCTTTTGACCTCTCCTCTGTCCAGAGTAGACAACAAACAAAGCAGATGTTTGAAGAAAACCTTTAGTAGCTTGTAAGTAAAACTTTAAAGCACGGACCACGTCCAGATTGTGTAATAGACGTTCCTTCTTCGAAGAAGGATTAGGACACAAGGATGGAACAACAATCTCTTGATTGATATTCTTGTTAGATACCACCTTAGGTAAGAACCCAGGTTTGGTACGCAGGACTACCTTATCCGTATGAAAAATCAGATAACGAGAATCACATTATAAGGCAGATAGCTCAGAGACTCTACGAGCCGAGTAAAAAAGTTACCAAAAAAAGAACTTTCCAAGATAAAAGTGTGATATCTATGGAATGAAGAGGTTCAAACGGAACTCCTTGAAGAACCTTAAGAACCAAATTTAAGCTCCATGGTGGAGCAACAGGTTTAAACACAGGCCTGATTCTAACTAAAGCCTGACAAAATGCCTGAACGTCTGGAACATCTGCCAGACGCTTGTGCAAAAGAATAGACTGAGCAGAAATATGTCCCTTTAAGGAACTAGCTGACAATCCTTTTTCCAAACCTTCTTGGAGAAAAGATAAAATCCTGGGAATCCTGACCTTACTCCATGAGTAACCCTTGGATTCACACCAATAAAGATATTTACTCCATATCTTATGTTAAATTTTCCTGGTGACAGGCTTTCGTGCCTGTATTAAGGTATCAATAACTGACTCGGAGAAGCCACACTTTGATAAAATCAAGCGTTCAATCTCCAGGCAGTCAGCCTCAGAGAAATTAGATTTGGATGGTTGAAAGGACCCTGAAGTAGAAGGTCCTGTCTCAGAGGCAGAGACCATGGTGGAAAGGATGACATGTCCACTAGATCTGCATACCAGGTCCTGCGTGGCCACGCAGGTGCTATCAGAATCACTGATGCTCTCTCCTGCTTGATCTTGGCAATCAGTCGAGGGAGCAGAGGAAACGGTGGAAACACATAAGCCAGGTTGAAAGACCAGGGCGCTGCTAGAGCATCTATCAGTGTCGCCTTGGGATCCCTGGACCTGGATCCGTAACACGAAAGCTTGGCGTTCTGGCGAGACGCCACAAGATCCAGTTCTGGTTTGCCCCAACGATGAATCAGTTGTGCAAAAATCTCTGGATGGAGTTCCCACTCTCCTGGATGAAAAGTCTGACGACTTAGAAAATCCGCCTCCCAGTTCTCTACACCTGGGATATGGATAGCTGATAGGTGGCAAGAGTGAATCTCTGCCCAGCGAATTATTTTTGAAACTTCTAACATCGCTAGGGAACTTCTTGTTCCCCCTTGATGGTTGATGTAAGCTACAGTCGTGATGTTGTCCGACTGAAATCTGATGTACCTCAGAGTTGCTAACTGAGGCCAAGCCTGAAGAGCATTGAATATCGCTCTTAGTTCCAGAATATTTATTAGAAGGAGAGACTCCTCCTGAGTCCACGATCCCTGAGCCTTCAGGGAATTCCAGACTGCACCCCAACCTAGAAGGCTGGCATCTGTTGTTACAATTGTCCAATCTGGCCTGCGAAAGGTCATACCTTTGGACAGATGAACCCGAGATAGTCACCAGAGAAGAGAATCCCTGGTCTCTTGGTCCAGATTCAGTTGAGGGGACAAATCTGTGTAATCCCTGTTCCACTGACTGAGCATGCATAGTTGCAGCGGTCTGAGATGTAAGCGTGCAAACGGCACTATGTCCATTGCCGCTACCATTAAGCCGATTACTTCCATACACTGAGACACCGAAGGGCGCGGAATGGAATGAAGAACCCGGCAGGAATTTAGAAGCTTTGATAACCTGGACTCCGTCAGGTAAATTTTCATTTCTACAGAATCTATCAGAGTCCCTAAAAAGGAAACTCTTGTGAGGGGGGATAGAGAACTCTTTTTCTCGTTCACCTTCCACCCATGCGACCTCAGAAATGCCAACACTATGTCCGTATGAGACTTGGCAATTTGGAAGTTTGACGCCTGAATCAGGATGTCGTCTAAATAAGGGGCCACTGCTATTCCCCATGGCCTTAGGATCGCCAGAAGCGACCCCAGAACCTTCGTAAAGATTCTTGGGGCTGTAGCTAATCCAAAGGGAAGAGCTACAAACTGGTAGTGCCTGTCTAGGAAGGCAAACCTGAGAAACTGATGATGATCTTTGTGTATCGGAATGTGAAGATAAGCATCCTTTAGATCCACTGTAGTCATATATTGACCCTCCTGGATCATTGGTAGGATGGTACGAATAGTTTCCATCTTGAATGATGGAACTTTGAGGAATTTGTTTAAGATCTTTAGATCCAAAATTGGTCTGAAGGTTCCCTCTTTTTTGGGAATCACAAACAGATTTGAGTAAAAACCCTGTCCCTGTTCCTCCTTTGGAACTGGATGGATCACTCCCATAACTAGGAGGTCTCGTACACAGTGTAAGAATTCCTCTCTCTTTATCTGGTTTGCAGATAATTGTGAAAGGTGAAATCTCCCTTTTGGGGGGGAAGCTTTGAAGTCCAGGAGATATCCCTGGGATATAATTTCCAACGCCCAGGGATCCTGAACATCTCTTGCCCACGCCTGGGCGAAGAGTGAAAGTCTGCCCCCTACTAGATCCGTTACCGGATAGGGGGCATTTCCTTCATGCTGTCTTAGAGGCAGCAGCAGGCTTTTTGGCCTGCTTACCTTTTTTCCAGGTCTGGATTGGTCTCCAGACCGTCTTGGATTGAGCAAAAGTTCCCTCTTGTTTAGCATTAGAGGAAGTTGATGCCACACCTGCCTTGAAGTTTCGAAAGGCACGAAAATTAGACTGTTTGGCCCTAGATTTGGACCTGTCCTGAGGAAGGGCATGACCTTTTCCTCCAGTGATATCAGCAATAATCTCCTTCAAACCAGGCCCGAATAGGGTCTGCCCCTTGAAGGGAATGTTAAGTAGCTTAGATTTTGAAGTCGCGTCAGCTGACCATGATCTAAGCCATAGCGTTCTGCGTGTCTGTATAGCAAAACCAGAATTCTTAGCCGTTAGTTTAGTCAAATGAACAATGGCATCAGAATAAAAGAATTGGCTAGCTTAAGTGCTCTAAGTTTGCCAAGTATGTCATCCAATGGAGTCGCTACCTGTAAAGCCTCTTCCAGAGACTCAAACCAGTACGCCGCAACAGCAGTGACAGGGGCAATGCATGCAAGGGGCTGTAGGATAAACCTTGTTGAATAAATATTTTCTTAAGGTAACCTCTAATTTTTTATCCATTGGATCTAAAAAAAAGCACAACTGTCCTCGACAGGGATAGTAGTACTGCTCCCTCCACCTTAGGGGCTGTCTGCCATAAGTCCCGTGTGGTGGCGTCTATTGGAAACATTTTTCTAAAAATAGGAGGGGAAGAGAACGGCACACCTGGTCTATCCCATTCCTTATTAATAATTTCTGTATTAGGTATTAGGAAAAACATCAGTACACACCGGCACTGCAAAGTATTTATCCGGTCTCTGGCACTGCAATGGTATCACAGTCATTCAGAGCAGCTAAAACCTCCCTAAGCAACATGCGGAGGTGTTCAAGCTTAAATTTAAATGTAGAAATATTAGAATCAGGTATCTTTCCTGAGTCATTAACATCAGCCACTGACTGAAGCTCTCTTTCCTCAGCTTCTGCATATTGTGAGGCAGTATCAGACATGGTTCTTAAAGCGTCAGTATGCTCTGCATTTTGTCTCACCCCAGAGCTATCTCGCTTACCTCTAAGTTCAGGTAGTCTGGCTAATACCGCTGACAGTGTATTATCCATGACTGCCACCATGTCTTGTAAAGTAAACGCTATGGGCGCCCTAGATGTACTTGGCACCATTTGAGCGTGAGTCCCTTAAGCGGGAGTCAAAGGGTCTGACACATGGGGAAAGTTAGTCGGCATAACTTCCCCCTCGTCAGATTCCTCTGGTGATAATTTTTTTAAAGACAGAAAATGATCTTTATTGCATAAAATGAAATCAGTACATTTGGTACACATTCTAAGAGGGGGTTCCACCGTGGCTTTTAAACATAATAAACAAGGAGTTTCTTCTATGTCAGACATGTTTATACAGACTAGCAATGAGACTAGCAAGCTTGGAAAACACTTTAAATCAAGTTAACAAGCAAATATAAAAAATGGTACTGTGCCTTTAAGAGAAACAAAATTTTGTCAGAATTTGAAAAACAGTGAAAAAATGCAGTAAATCAAACGAAATTTTTACAGTGTGTATAATAGGCTAACAGCATTGCACCCACTTGCAAATGGATGATTAACTCCTTAGATCAAAAAACAGATCAAAAAAACGAAATAGACGTTTTTTAACAGTCACAACCAACTGCCACAGCAAGCTGTGGCCCTACCTTCCCCAATAAATGACTTTGGAAAGCCTTTGGGCCCTTTAGAGATGTCCTATAGCATTCAGAGGGCCTTTGAGGGAAGCTGGATGTCACAGTTTGTAATTTTAACTGCACCAACTGTAACTTTTATATTACAACAGTGGAAAGCCTCAGGAAACTGTTTCTAGTCAAAATTTAAGCCAGCCATGTGGAAAAAAACTAGGCCCCAATAAAGTTTTATCACCAAAGCATATATAAAAACGATTAAACATGCCAGCAAACGTTTTATATTGCAATATCATAAGGGTATTACCCCTGAGAGTAAGCATGATACCAGTCGTTATTAAATCACTGTATTCAGGCTTAACTTACATTAATCCGGTATCAGCAGCATTTTCTAGTGTTTTCCATCTCTAGAAAAAATTATAACTACACATACCTGATAGCAGAATAAACTGCACGCCATTCTCTCACTGAAGTTTTACCTCATCTGTGTAATCCCCTCAGACATATGTGAGAACAGCAATGGATCTTAGTTACAACCTGCTAAGATCATAGAAACCTCAGGCAGATTCTTCTTCTATTTACTGCCTGCACAACTCCGGTACTATTTAAAAATAACAAACTTTTGATTGAAGAAAATAAACTAGCTATATTTAACCACTCTCTCCTACAACGTCCTGGCTTGTTGAGAGTTTCAAGAGAATAACTGGCTATGACAGTTAGGGGAGGAGCTATATTACAGCTCTGCTGTGGGTGTCCTCTTGCAACTTCCTGTTGGGAATGAGAATATCCCACAAGTAATGGATGATCCGTGGACTGGATACACCTTACAAGAGTAATTGGGTTTAATGTCCCTTTAAGCATCATAACGCCAAACTGTCAATAAAACTGACCGTCCTGCAAGTTATCAAAACAGGGATTTGGGGTGGTAATATCGAGCAGATGTTATTACAGGCTGAAAGCCGATGGATATTTTGGTTCTATTCTATGACACCTAATGGCATGAATGAAAATCATGGTTTTGGAGCTTTCCTATGAAAGGCTACCTATGTTACTACCACACTGTTGGGCATATATATAATTTGCAGATATCACTAACATCATATACCCTATACAATATTGGGCTCCAACAATATATTGTGCTACTTTTTTTATATATATATATATCTGATTAAATGCATATATAAACACTGGTTAAATAACATTATGTTCCCATGCACAGATAAATACTTGTGCACATTTAAAGTATGTTGATTACAGTCACAATACCTGCATAGCATTTGCAGGAAAAAAGTAGAATGGAACAGCACTTTCTATGAAATGGGTGCTCGTGTAGACCGGTGAACTGCCTATTCACCTATCAGAAGTCACAAAGATGATAATGTCCACAGCACTCCAAATGACAAATTCTTTTATTTCAGGACACAATAAAACAGCAACGTTTCGGGATTAATTTCCCTTAATCATGCATGGGTTAATACTGTGATGTGTGAACTTTTATACCCTGTGTATTGGCGCCAAATGGCAATTTTTCATCACTTAATGCCTCTCTGACACCATCTAGTGGTGACCACATGTATAACTATACAACATTAAAACAGATATATTAAAAACAAAGAAAGAGTTACAAAGTTGTTACACTATTGGTACTGAATAATGCTACATGTATAAAGCATATTATGTATGTACATATTGTATATCTTATTTGAAATTAACCGCTTATTGAGGGTTTTCTACATTTATCTCAATTCTACTTTTTTACTTTTTTACAGGTATACAGACATATCCAACTCTTTATTTAACCCCTTAGGGATCATGGTTTCCAATTTATGTATCCACCAAGATTCTCTTTGTTTGAGAACTTTCTCCCTGTCCTGCCCGTTTCTCTGAGTTTTTACATGATCTATGACTTGCCACCTCATCTGGCTAATATTATGCCCTTTTGTAATAAAGTGACTTGACACTGGTGCTTCAGTATTGCCACAACGTATATTAGAGCGATGTTGGCTCATTCTGTCTTTCACCTTGCGAGTGGTCTCGCCAATATAGAACAAAGAACATGGGCATTTAATAAGATATATCACGTGAGTGGTATCACATGTATAGTAGCCATTGATTTCATATTTTGTACCTTTATATGGGTGGTGAAAATTTTTTCCTTTTATTATAGAACTGCAACTCATACAGTTAAGACAGGGATATGAGCCTAAGTTTTTCTTGGTAATACAGGACTGTACACTAATTTTACTAGGGCCCACATCAGATTTTACCAAGTGGTCCCTCAAATTTTTTACTCTCCTGTGAGCTATGAGTGGGGGGTTCTTGAATATGGATACCTTCTCATTGCAGTCCCTCAGCACATGCCAATGCTTACATATACTTTTTGAAACTTCTTTGCTGAGTGGACTGTATTGAGAAATGAATACCATTCTATTGTCCTTATCTTTAGGGTTACTCATTACTTGTTTTCTTTGAAAAATATCAATTTTCTTTTCTTCAATTAATTTTTTTGGATAGCCTCTATTCAAAAATTTATTGGACATCTCCTCAATCCTCAGATTGCATTTCTGTTCATTGCTCACAATTCTCTTTACTCTGAGCAATTGACTCTTTGGGAGTGATTCCACCAATGGCCTGGGATGAAAGCTGTGGAACCTTAATAGTGTGTTCTTGTCAGTATCTTTTGTGTATAAGTCAAATTCTAAAGTGTTACCTATTTTGCTTATTCTAGTGTCTAGAAAAGTTATGCTTTCTTCACTATAAGTAATAGTGAGTTCCAGGCCTTCAACAGACGAATTAACCTCCCTTACAAATTCTTCCAGGGATCCAATGCTGCCCCACCATATGCCAAAGACATCATCTATATATCTCCACCATACTGAACCAAACTGTTTAAATATATCATTTTCATAGATAAAACGTTCTTCAATTTCATTCATGAATAAATTGGCATATGATGGGGCAACACTGGACCCCATGGCTGTGCCTCTCAGTTGCACATACCAATCATCTTGGAATAGGAAATAGTTCCAAAAGAGTATAAGTCTGAGTAAATCTTCAATGAATATGCCCTGTTTTCTTGTGCATATATTATTGTTCAAGAGATTTTTCATAACAATAGCGATACCTGTCTCATGTTTGATACATGTATACAGACTTTTTACATCCATAGTATATAATATATACCTATTGGACACAAATTCAAGAGATCTGGCCCTTTCTAGAAAATGGTTAGTATCCTTCACATAAGATGACATTTTGTTAACCTCTGGTTGCAAAATTTTGTCTAAAAAGATAGAAATGTTAGAATATGCTGATTGTATACGTGGATTTTGTACATATAAATATTCCTTCAATTTCTTATCGATAACACCATCTTTATGTGCCTTATCCAATATGTGAGTTATTTCTTTTTGTATGGAAAAAATTGGATTATTGTTTAATTTTCTATACATACTTTTATCCTGTAATTGGTTTTGAATCTCCCCAATATAATAACTTTTATCCATAAGGACTGTGGCCCCTCCCTTGTCGGCCCCTTTCAATATGAGATTGGTTTGTGCTTTTAAAGATTTTAAAGCTTTTTTATCATCATATGAAAAGTTGGTATTAACGATTTTTTTATGCTTACTTGTTTCTTTCAATTTTGCAATATCGTTCTCTACCAACTTTACATATGTATTAACACTGTGTTCATTTATAATAGGGTTAAAAGTGCTGTTTTTCTTACTTAGCCCCAATTTTGATAATGACCAATCACAAGTTTGTTGTCTCTCTAGTGTATTACCATTATTACCTTTATTTGCAAACCAGTATTTCAACTTAATATTTCTAAAGAATTTGAACAAATCTTTTTCCAATTCAAAAAAATTCACATTAGTGTAAGGGCAAAAAGAAAGGCCCTTATCAAGCAATTTCTGCTCATATGAAGTTAGTTCATGTCCCGAAATATTAACAACAGTTGAAATGTCATTCTGCAAATTGCAGTTTACTTGCGGTTTTGGACTTTCTTCTTGTTGCCGGGTTTCCTTGTTGTCATGCCTCCCCTTCTGCTTCCACCGGTTGTGCTTTCAGCCCCCTCTCCGGTACTTTCTTCCCCGCTCTGCTCCAAAGGGGATGGTGATAGCTCCGATGAGCTGCCTTGTGACGATGATCCGGAAGTGCCTCTCTGCTGAGGTGTGCGTTGCGCATTGGCTATGCGTCTGCCTCTTCCTCTATTGGTTGGCCTGTTGCTATTGTTACCGGAACGCCATTTGTAAACGAATCCCCTCCGGTAGTCATCTTCATCTCTGAGGAACTTGATCCGCTTTGTTTCTTTGATCTCGATCTGTGTTGTCTTGATATTTCCTTCAATCTGTGTCTCCAAGGCTGACATCTCCTCCGTTGTCATTATTTTCAGCAGCTTGTCACGGCTCTCTTTAATCTTCGTTTCTTGTACCTCCATCTCCTTTAGGAGCGACTCTACGGTGAGTACCATTAAGTCGTAAGAACATTTATTCAGGATCGCCTCAAATGTGTTGCAATATTCTTTGTTGTCCCGTAATAAAGTAGGACAGGTACTCATCCGGAGTCCTCTGGGTATTCTCTTTACTCTGTAGTATTCGGCCAAGGTGGTAGCGTGGAGATCCCATCTCATGTGCTTGAATTTCAATTGTTCATTTTCTTTACCCAAATTCTCGCTTGGCTGTATTTTCAAGAAATCTCTTGATCCTTTTACCAGAGTGGTGATGCGTGCTGCATCCATTTCTGTATAAGCAAATGTTCTAGTACCATCAGTACCCATATTAGTGTCCTTTTCCATGTCATACAGGTTGTGTAGAAGTGCACGTTCCTAGGCAGTATAGTATTGCAGGAAAAAAGTAGAATGGAACAGCACTTTCTATGAAATGGGTGCTCGTGTAGACCGGTGAACTGCCTATTCACCTATCAGAAGTCACAAAGATGATAATGTCCACAGCACTCCAAATGACAAATTCTTTTATTTCAGGACACAATAAAACAGCAACGTTTCGGGATTAATTTCCCTTAATCATGCATGGGTTAATACTGTGATGTGTGAACTTTTATACCCTGTGTATTGGCGCCAAATGGCAATTTTTCATCACTTAATGCCTCTCTGACACCATCTAGTGGTGACCACATGTATAACTATACAACATTAAAACAGATATATTAAAAACAAAGAAAGAGTTACAAAGTTGTTACACTATTGGTACTGAATAATGCTACATGTATAAAGCATATTATGTATGTACATATTGTATATCTTATTTGAAATTAACCGCTTATTGAGGGTTTTCTACATTTATCTCAATTCTACTTTTTTACTTTTTTACAGGTATACAGACATATCCAACTCTTTATTTAACCCCTTAGGGATCATGGTTTCCAATTTATGTATCCACCAAGATTCTCTTTGTTTGAGAACTTTCTCCCTGTCCTGCCCGTTTCTCTGAGTTTTTACATGATCTATGACTTGCCACCTCATCTGGCTAATATTATGCCCTTTTGTAATAAAGTGACTTGACACTGGTGCTTCAGTATTGCCACAACGTATATTAGAGCGATGTTGGCTCATTCTGTCTTTCACCTTGCGAGTGGTCTCGCCAATATAGAACAAAGAACATGGGCATTTAATAAGATATATCACGTGAGTGGTATCACATGTATAGTAGCCATTGATTTCATATTTTGTACCTTTATATGGGTGGTGAAAAATGTTTCCTTTTATTATAGAACTGCAACTCATACAGTTAAGACAGGGATATGAGCCTAAGTTTTTCTTGGTAATACAGGACTGTACACTAATTTTACTAGGGCCCACATCAGATTTTACCAAGTGGTCCCTCAAATTTTTTACTCTCCTGTGAGCTATGAGTGGGGGGTTCTTGAATATGGATACCTTCTCATTGCAGTCCCTCAGCACATGCCAATGCTTACATATACTTTTTGAAACTTCTTTGCTGAGTGGACTGTATTGAGAAATGAATACCATTCTATTGTCCTTATCTTTAGGGTTACTCATTACTTGTTTTCTTTGAAAAATATCAATTTTCTTTTCTTCAATTAATTTTTTTGGATAGCCTCTATTCAAAAATTTATTGGACATCTCCTCAATCCTCAGATTGCATTTCTGTTCATTGCTCACAATTCTCTTTACTCTGAGCAATTGACTCTTTGGGAGTGATTCCACCAATGGCCTGGGATGAAAGCTGTGGAACCTTAATAGTGTGTTCTTGTCAGTATCTTTTGTGTATAAGTCAAATTCTAAAGTGTTACCTATTTTGCTTATTCTAGTGTCTAGAAAAGTTATGCTTTCTTCACTATAAGTAATAGTGAGTTCCAGGCCTTCAACAGACGAATTAACCTCCCTTACAAATTCTTCCAGGGATCCAATGCTGCCCCACCATATGCCAAAGACATCATCTATATATCTCCACCATACTGAACCAAACTGTTTAAATATATCATTTTCATAGATAAAACGTTCTTCAATTTCATTCATGAATAAATTGGCATATGATGGGGCAACACTGGACCCCATGGCTGTGCCTCTCAGTTGCACATACCAATCATCTTGGAATAGGAAATAGTTCCAAAAGAGTATAAGTCTGAGTAAATCTTCAATGACTATGCCCTGTTTTCTTGTGCATATATTATTGTTCAAGAGATTTTTCATAACAATAGCGATACCTGTCTCATGTTTGATACATGTATACAGACTTTTTACATCCATAGTATATAATATATACCTATTGGACACAAATTCAAGAGATCTGGCCCTTTCTAGAAAATGGTTAGTATCCTTCACATAAGATGACATTTTGTTAACCTCTGGTTGCAAAATTTTGTCTAAAAAGATAGAAATGTTAGAATATGCTGATTGTATACTTGAGACAATGGGTCTGCCTGGGGGCCTTTTATCATGTTTGTGAATTTTTGGGACTGTATAAAAAATTGGAGTACGTGGATTTTGTACATATAAATATTCCTTCAATTTCTTATCGATAACACCATCTTTATGTGCCTTATCCAATATGTGAGTTATTTCTTTTTGTATGGAAAAAATTGGATTATTGTTTAATTTTCTATACATACTTTTATCCTGTAATTGGTTTTGAATCTCCCCAATATAATAACTTTTATCCATAAGGACTGTGGCCCCTCCCTTGTCGGCCCCTTTCAATATGAGATTGGTTTGTGCTTTTAAAGATTTTAAAGCTTTTTTATCATCATATGAAAAGTTGGTATTAACGATTTTTTTATGCTTACTTGTTTCTTTCAATTTTGCAATATCGTTCTCTACCAACTTTACATATGTATTAACACTGTGTTCATTTATAATAGGGTTAAAAGTGCTGTTTTTCTTACTTAGCCCCAATTTTGATAATGACCAATCACAAGTTTGTTGTCTCTCTAGTGTATTACCATTATTACCTTTATTTGCAAACCAGTATTTCAACTTAATATTTCTAAAGAATTTGAACAAATCTTTTTCCAATTCAAAAAAATTCACATTAGTGTAAGGGCAAAAAGAAAGGCCCTTATCAAGCAATTTCTGCTCATATGAAGTTAGTTCATGTCCCGAAATATTAACAACAGTTGAAATGTCATTCTGCAAATTGCAGTTTACTTGCGGTTTTGGACTTTCTTCTTGTTGCCGGGTTTCCTTGTTGTCATGCCTCCCCTTCTGCTTCCACCGGTTGTGCTTTCGGCCCCCTCTCCGGTACTTTCTTCCCCGCTCTGCTCCAAAGGGGATGGTGATAGCTCCGACGAGCTGCCTTGTGACGATGATCCGGAAGTGCCTCTCTGCTGAGGTGTGTGTTGCGCATTGGCTATGCGTCTGCCTCTTCCTCTATTGGTTGGCCTGTTGCTATTGTTACCGGAACGCCATTTGTAAACGAATCCCCTCCGGTAGTCATCTTCATCTCTGAGGAACTTGATCCGCTTTGTTTCTTTGATCTCGATCTGTGTTGTCTTGATATTTCCTTCAATCTGTGTCTCCAAGGCTGACATCTCCTCCGTTGTCATTATTTTCAGCAGCTTGTCACGGCTCTCTTTAATCTTCGTTTCTTGTACCTCCATCTCCTTTAGGAGCGACTCTACGGTGAGTACCATTAAGTCGTAAGAACATTTATTCAGGATCGCCTCAAATGTGTTGCAATATTCTTTGTTGTCCCGTAATAAAGTAGGACAGGTACTCATCCGGAGTCCTCTGGGTATTCTCTTTACTCTGTAGTATTCGGCCAAGGTGGTAGCGTGGAGATCCCATCTCATGTGCTTGAATTTCAATTGTTCATTTTCTTTACCCAAATTCTCGCTTGGCTGTATTTTCAAGAAATCTCTTGATCCTTTTACCAGAGTGGTGATGCGTGCTGCATCCATTTCTGTATAAGCAAATGTTCTAGTACCATCAGTACCCATATTAGTGTCCTTTTCCATGTCATACAGGTTGTGTAGAAGTGCACGTTCCTAGGCAGTATAGTATTGCAGGAAAAAAGTAGAATGGAACAGCACTTTCTATGAAATGGGTGCTCGTGTAGACTGGTGAACTGCCTATTCACCTATCAGAAGTCACAAAGATGATAATGTCCACAGCACTCCAAATGACAAATTCTTTTATTTCAGGACACAATAAAACAGCAACGTTTCGGGATTAATTTCCCTTAATCATGCATGGGTTAATACTGTGATGTGTGAACTTTTATACCCTGTGTATTGGCGCCAAATGGCAATTTTTCATCACTTAATGCCTCTCTGACACCATCTAGTGGTGACCACATGTATAACTATACAACATTAAAACAGATATATTAAAAACAAAGAAAGAGTTACAAAGTTGTTACACTATTGGTACTGAATAATGCTACATGTATAAAGCATATTATGTATGTACATATTGTATATCTTATTTGAAATTAACCGCTTATTGAGGGTTTTCTACATTTATCTCAATTCTACTTTTTTACTTTTTTACAGGTATACAGACATATCCAACTCTTTATTTAACCCCTTAGGGATCATGGTTTCCAATTTATGTATCCACCAAGATTCTCTTTGTTTGAGAACTTTCTCCCTGTCCTGCCCGTTTCTCTGAGTTTTTACATGATCTATGACTTGCCACCTCATCTGGCTAATATTATGCCCTTTTGTAATAAAGTGACTTGACACTGGTGCTTCAGTATTGCCACAACGTATATTAGAGCGATGTTGGCTCATTCTGTCTTTCACCTTGCGAGTGGTCTCGCCAATATAGAACAAAGAACATGGGCATTTAATAAGATATATCACGTGAGTGGTATCACATGTATAGTAGCCATTGATTTCATATTTTGTACCTTTATATGGGTGGTGAAAAAATTTTCCTTTTATTATAGAACTGCAACTCATACAGTTAAGACAGGGATATGAGCCTAAGTTTTTCTTGGTAATACAGGACTGTACACTAATTTTACTAGGGCCCACATCAGATTTTACCAAGTGGTCCCTCAAATTTTTTACTCTCCTGTGTAGCATTATTCAGTACCAATAGTGTAACAACTTTGTAACTCTTTCTTTGTTTTTAATATATCTGTTTTAATGTTGTATAGTTATACATGTGGTCACCACTAGATGGTGTCAGAGAGGCATTAAGTGATGAAAAATTGCCATTTGGCGCCAATACACAGGGTATAAAAGTTCACACATCACAGTATTAACCCATGCATGATTAAGGGAAATTAATCCCGAAACGTTGCTGTTTTATTGTGTCCTGAAATAAAAGAATTTGTCATTTGGAGTGCTGTGGACATTATCATCTTTGTGACTTCTGATAGGTGAATAGGCAGTTCACCGGTCTACACGAGCACCCATTTCATAGAAAGTGCTGTTCCATTCTACTTTTTTCCTGCAAATGCTATGCAGGTATTGTGACTGTAATCAACATACTTTAAATGTGCACAAGTATTTATCTGTGCATGGGAACATAATGTTATTTAACCAGTGTTTATATATGCATTTAATCAGATATATATATATAAAAAAAGTAGCACAATATATTGTTGGAGCCCAATATTGTATAGGGTATATGATGTTAGTGATATCTGCAAATTATATATATGCCCAACAGTGTGGTAGTAACATAGGTAGCCTTTCATAGGAAAGCTCCAAAACCATGATTTTCATTCATGCCATTAGGTGTCATAGAATAGAACCAAAATATCCATCGGCTTTCAGCCTGTAATAACATCTGCTCGATATTACCACCCCAAATCCCTGTTTTGATAACTTGCAGGACGGTCAGTTTTATTGACAGTTTGGCGTTATGATGCTTAAAGGGACATTAAACCCAATTACTCTTGTAAGGTGTATCCAGTCCACGGATCATCCATTACTTGTGGGATATTCTCATTCCCAACAGGAAGTTGCAAGAGGACACCCACAGCAGAGCTGTAATATAGCTCCTCCCCTAACTGTCATAGCCAGTCATTCTCTTGAAACTCTCAACAAGCCAGGACGTTGTAGGAGAGAGTGGTTAAATATAGCTAGTTTATTTTCTTCAATCAAAAGTTTGTTATTTTTAAATAGTACCGGAGTTGTGCAGGCAGTAAATAGAAGAAGAATCTGCCTGAGGTTTCTATGATCTTAGCAGGTTGTAACTAAGATCCATTGCTGTTCTCACATATGTCTGAGGGGATTACACAGATGAGGTAAAACTTCAGCGAGAGAATGGCGTGCAGTTTATTCTGCTATCAGGTATGTGTAGTTATAATTTTTTCTAGAGATGGAAAACACTAGAAAATGCTGCTGATACCGGATTAATGTAAGTTAAGCCTGAATACAGTGATTTAATAACGACTGGTATCATGCTTACTCTCAGGGGTAATACCCTTATGATATTGCAATATAAAACGTTTGCTGGCATGTTTAATCGTTTTTATATATGCTTTGGTGATAAAACTTTATTGGGGCCTAGTTTTTTTCCACATGGCTGGCTTAAATTTTGACTAGAAACAGTTTCCTGAGGCTTTCCACTGTTGTAATATAAAAGTTACAGTTGGTGCAGTTAAAATTACAAACTGTGACATCCAGCTTCCCTCAAAGGCCCTCTGAATGCTATAGGACATCTCTAAAGGGCCCAAAGGCTTTCCAAAGTCATTTATTGGGGAAGGTAGGGCCACAGCTTGCTGTGGCAGTTGGTTGTGACTGTTAAAAAACGTCTATTTCGTTTTTTTGATCTGTTTTTTGATCTAAGGAGTTAATCATCCATTTGCAAGTGGGTGCAATGCTGTTAGCCTATTATACACACTGTAAAAATTTCGTTTGATTTACTGCATTTTTTCACTGTTTTTCAAATTCTGACAAAATTTTGTTTCTCTTAAAGGCACAGTACCATTTTTTATATTTGCTTGTTAACTTGATTTAAAGTGTTTTCCAAGCTTGCTAGTCTCATTGCTATATCTATATCTCATTGGTGAATAGGCAGTTCACCGGTCTACACGAGCACCCATTTCATAGAAAGTGCTGTTCCATTCTACTTTTTTCCTGCAATACTATACTGCCTAGGAACATGCACTTCTACACAACCTGTATGACATGGAAAAGGACACTAATATGGGTACTGATGGTACTAGAACATTTGCTTATACAGAAATGGATGCAGCACGCATCACCACTCTGGTAAAAGGATCAAGAGATTTCTTGAAAATACAGCCAAGCGAGAATTTGGGTAAAGAATATGAACAATTGAAATTCAAGCACATGAGATGGGATCTCCACGCTACCACCTTGGCCGAATACTACCGAGTAAAGAGAATACCCAGAGGACTCCGGATGAGTACCTGTCCTACTTTATTACGGGACAACAAAGAATATTGCAACACATTTGAGGCGATCCTGAATAAATGTTCTTACGACTTAATGGTACTCACCGTAGAGTCGCTCCTAAAGGAGATGGAGGTACAAGAAACGAAGATTAAAGAGAGCCGTGACAAGCTGCTGAAAATAATGACAACGGAGGAGATGTCAGCCTTGGAGACACAGATTGAAGGAAATATCAAGACAACACAGATCGAGATCAAAGAAACAAAGCGGATCAAGTTCCTCAGAGATGAAGATGACTACCGGAGGGGATTCGTTTACAAATGGCGTTCCGGTAACAATAGCAACAGGCCAACCAATAGAGGAAGAGGCAGACGCATAGCCAATGCGCAACGCACACCTCAGCAGAGAGGCACTTCCGGATCATCGTCACAAGGCAGCTAGTCGGAGCTATCACCATCCCCTTTGGAGCAGAGCGGGGAAGAAAGTACCGGAGAGGGGGCCGAAAGCACAACCGGTGGAAGCAGAAGGGGAGGCATGACAACAAGGAAACCCGGCAACAAGAAGAAAGTCCAAAACCGCAAGTAAACTGCAATTTGCAGAATGACATTTCAACTGTTGTTAATATTTTGGGACATGAACTAACTTCATATGAGCAGAAATTGCTTGATAAGGGCCTTTCTTTTTGCCCTTACACTAATGTGAATTTTTTTGAATTGGAAAAAGATTTGTTCAAATTCTTTAGAAATATTAAGTTGAAATACTGGTTTGCAAATAAAGGTAATAATGGTAATACACTAGAGAGACAACAAACTTGTGATTGGTAATTATCAAAATTGGGGCTAAGTAAGAAAAACAGCACTTTTAACCCTATTATAAATGAACACAGTGTTAATACATATGTAAAGTTGGTAGAGAACGATATTGCAAAATTGAAAGAAACAAGTAAGCATAAAAAATCGTTAATACCAACTTTTCATATGATGATAAAAAAGCTTTAAAATCTTTAAAAGCACAAACCAATCTCATATTGAAAGGGGCCGACAAGGGAGGGGCCACAGTCCTTATGGATAAAAGTTATTATATTGGGGAGATTCAAAACCAATTACAGGATAAAAGTACGTATAGAAAATTAAACAATAATCCAATTTTTTCCATACAAAAAGAAATAACTCACATATTGGATAAGGCACATAAAGATGGTGTTATCGATAAGAAATTGAAGGAATATTTATATGTACAAAATCCACGTACTCCAATTTTTTATACAGTCCCAAAAATTCACAAACATGATAAAAGGCCCCCAGGCAGACCCATTGTCTCAAGTATACAATCAGCATATTCTAACATTTCTATCTTTTTAGACAAAATTTTGCAACCAGAGGTTAACAAAATGTCATCTTATGTGAAGGATACTAACCATTTTCTAGAAAGGGCCAGATCTCTTGAATTTGTGTCCAATAGGTATATATTATATACTATGGATGTAAAAAGTCTGTATACATGTATCAAACATGAGACAGGTATCGCTATTGTTATGCAAAATCTCTTGAACAATAATATATGCACAAGAAAACAGGGCATATTCATTGAAGATTTACTCAGACTTATACTCTTTTGGAACTATTTCCTATTCCAAGATGATTGGTATGTGCAACTGAGAGGCACAGCCATGGGGTCCAGTGTTGCCCCATCATATGCCAATTTATTCATGAATGAAATTGAAGAACGTTTTATCTATGAAAATGATATATTTAAACAGTTTGGTTCAGTATGGTGGAGATATATAGATGATGTCTTTGGCATATGGTGGGGCAGCATTGGATCCCTGGAAGAATTTGTAAGGGAGGTTAATTCGTCTGTTGAAGGCCTGGAACTCACTATTACTTATAGTGAAGAAAGCATAACTTTTCTAGACACTAGAATAAGCAAAATAGGTAACACTTTAGAATTTGACTTATACACAAAAGATACTGACAAGAACACACTATTAAGGTTCCACAGCTTTCATCCCAGGCCATTGGTGGAATCACTCCCAAAGAGTCAATTGCTCAGAGTAAAGAGAATTGTGAGCAATGAACAGAAATGCAATCTGAGGATTGAGGAGATGTCCAATAAATTTTTTTTTTTTTTTTTTTTTTTTTTTTTTTTCAACAAGCTTTATTGAAATGAAAAGAACAGTATTACAAAAACGAGGAGCTCGACAGTAACAAGCATTCAGTCTAGAGAGAAGGAGAAATTAAATTCGAATTGTCCTTGGTTTAGTATGAGAAAAAAAAAAAAAACGTATAAAAATAAAGTAAAAGTCCATGGAGGGCCCAGACTAGGCCGGATTGTTATCTCCCTCTTTCAGCAGACTTTAACAACAATTGTCCTTTTGCATGCTTGCAAGCTCTTCGTCAGTATTTAGCTTGAGTTTTCAACATTAAATTATATATATTTGAACATAAAAACCATATATTAACATTTAAGTGCAGTTAAATATTATTCAGCAAAATAGTATGTTCATCAGGTTTAGAAAGAGAGTCAGTCCAGAGGCGGAAGGTGAGGAAAGAAAAGGAAGCAGAAGGTGAGGAAAGGAGAGGGTGGGAGAGGGGAGAAAAAAAAAAAAAAAAAAAAAAAAAAAAAAATTGGGGAGGCAGAGGGTGTATCCAGAGTCTAAGAGCTATAGCAGATGTGGCAATTTTATTTCCACATAGACACCATTGCGTCGTAGAAGGGTAATTGTTTGCTCAATGAGTAATGCAGTTTTTCTAGCACAAGCAGTTCCTCCACTGCATTTCGCCAGTCTGAGATAGATGGTATCTCTGAAGACTTCCACAGTCTGGGAATGAGCCTTTTTGCTCCTGTAAGCATAATCAGGAGGAGCGCCCTTTTCTGCTTCTCCATTTGTTCAGGGAGGTGCAGGAAGAGGAGGGTTTCAGGTGTGTTTGGTATTTGTATGTTTAGTTTCTCTGACATAGTCTCGATAACCGTTGACCAGTAATTTGTTAGTTTGGGGCATGCCCACCAAATGTGTAACAGTGTGCCTGTCTCTCCACAACCCCTCCAACAGGTCGCAGTGACCGATGGGAAGAGGCGGTGTAGTCTTGATGGTGTATAGTACCATCTGGTGAGTAATTTGAGCTGTATTTCTTGGACAGTCGCCGAGACAGAGGAGCATTGGACCATGCGGAATGACTTCAGCCATTCTTCTTCCTCAATAATGTTATGTAGATCGTTGTTCCATGCTCTAGTGTATGTCGGCAACTGTGTATCGGGTGGAGTGAGTAGTAGTTTATATACTTTTGAGATAATCCTTTTGGGTGGTGTTAGGGCTGAGCAGAGAGATTCATATGGGGTGAGGTCCCTACAGAAATCGTTTTTATGTTTGTGGTGCATTAGGTAGTGGTACAGTTGGTGATATCTCATCCATGATGTGAAGATGTCACCATAGCATTCTGCCATTTCCCTTTGAGGTCTGAGTTTACCGTCAGCAAGTGCGCTATATATAGAGCCTTGTCTCAGGCTGTATGGTGCAATTAAGCGTCTGCACAGCGTGAAGTAGGGAATATCAGGGTTTTCCAGGATTGGAATTAATGGAGATGAGTGAGTAGATATGTGAGTACTGGAGGCTATGGTTCTATCCCATTCTAAAAGAGTTTCTGAAATCAAGTGGAATCTGTGTATATTTTTGGGGCGTTTGGCTGAGGGGGTCCATGCCAGAGAGGCAACATTGTTATGCTGAAGGATTTGACCATCTATTCTGACCCATTGTTTTTGTTGTGTGTTGTGGGCCCATTCTATCACCCTTTGAAGATGAATAGCTCTTCTATACAGTGTGAGATTTGGGAAGCCCAGGCCCCCTCTGTCTCTGGGAAGGTAGAGTGTCTTTTTAGGTATTCTAGGTTTTGTTCCTGACCAAATGAATTGTTCTAATGTTCTCTGAAGGTTGGTGAGGTAATCCTTAGGCAGATGGATAGGGAGGGTTTGTAGGACATATAGGATTCGCGGGAGAACATTCATCTTGATGAGGCCTATCTTCCCCAGCCAAGATAGGGATTTATTCCTCCATGAGGAAAGGTCATTAATTATTTCATTTCTTAGGTTAATATAGTTATTTTTAAATAAGTCTACGGGGGAAGCTGTTAGGTATATGCCTAAGTATTTTAACCTGGCTGGTGAGATCGGGACCCTATAGTTCATTGTGAGGAATTGAATCTTTTCGGGGGGGGAATTAACATTGAGTAGCTCTGATTTTGATAAATTTAGCTGAAAGTTAGAAAGCTTACTAAATTCCTCCAGTTCCCCGAGGAGTTCAGGTATCGATGTTTCAATGTTAGATAGGGTGTAGAGAACATCGTCGGCATATAGTGCCTGTTTATGTTCGTTGTCTCCTATTCGGACTCCCTCAATCAGGGGGTTGAGGCGTACTTTTTGAGCTAGGGCTTCTATAGAGAGGGCAAATAATAATGGTGACAGGGGACATCCCTGACGTGTGCCGTTGGATATGGGGAAGGTGTTTGATAATGTGCCATTTATTTTAATCTGAGCATTAGGTGATGAATAGAGTGCGAAGGCCATGTTGATGAAGGGATCTCCAAAATTCATGACCTTCAAGACTCGACGCAGAAAAAGCCAATCGACGCGGTCGAAGGCCTTCTCCGCGTCGGTCGAAAACAGTGCTATCGGCACCCCCTCGACTTGTGCATAATTAATTATTTGGGTCACCTTGGTGGTGTTATCGCGGGCCTCGCGGCCCGGGACAAAACCCACTTGGTCGGTGTGTACTAGGGTTGGGAGGTATTTATTTAGGCGGTTTGCAAGAATTTTGGCTAAGATTTTAATATCCAGATTCAGAAGGGAGATGGGCCTGAAGTTTGATGGGGAGTTCGGTGGTTTACCCGGTTTGGGCAGAACAGTGATATGTGCTTTCAACATTGTTGCTGGTAGTGTTGGGTGTTCTATTAGTTCATTGAAGAGTTGGAGCATAAGGGGTCCCAGTGTATCTTTAAATGTCTTATAATATTTTAGAGAAAAGCCATCAGGGCCTGGGCTCTTCCCGCTTGGGAAGTCCTTAATAGCCTGTAGGAGTTCATCTGTAGTGATGTGTGAATCCAGCTTGTCTCTTTGTTCAGAGTCTAATTGTGGTAATTTCAATGTCTTTAAGTATTGATCTATCAGTTGGCTCCTAGTGCGTATGTCCGCAGAAAGATGTGAGGTGTCTGTGGGTTGGTTAATGTTGTATAAGGATTGATAGAAAGAGTGAAAGGAGTTTGCTATTTGTTTGCTACCTTTTATCAGGGTTCCATCTGGGTTCTGCAGGAAGTGAATGTATGTTTTCAGCTGCTTCCTGCGTACCGCTCTGGCGAGCAGTTTGCCGGGTTTGTTACTGCCTTCATGATATTTTTGTTTCATGTTAAGAGTTTTACGGTTATGTGCTTCTAGAAGGAGTGTTCTAAGGGCCCCTCTAGCATCATCCAGAGCCTCTCTGGTGTCTTTGTCTGAGGGGTTGCTTTTGTGTTTACCCTCCAGCTGTGTTATAGTTTGTAGAAGATTGGTATGTTTAAGTCTGTTTTGTTTGTTAATGCGTGCTTTAATTTTGAGGAATTCCCCTCTAATTACGCATTTATGCGCTTCCCATACGTTCGTGGTCGAAGTTTGTCTAGGATCATTATGTGTCAGATAGACAGCGAGTGATTTTTGGATTTCTGCAATAATGGTGGGGTCGTTTAAGAGAAAATCATCGAGTTTCCAGATGTAAGTCGTGGGGGGGAAGTCTGGCCATTGGACTGAGCATGTGACTGGTGCGTGATCTGACCAAGATATTTGGCCTATATAACATTCGTTAATCATGTCTATACCATTGGAGTCTGTGTAGAAATAATCTATGCGGGAATATTTATTGTGGGGGGACGAAAAATATGTGAAATCTTTGAGTGTTGGGTGCAGAGTGCGCCAAATGTCGTGAAGCTGGAGGCTTGCAATTGTGTTTTTTACAGATTTTATTATTTTAGATGGGGTGCTCGATGCTCCGTTTGATGTGTCTAGCGTTACATCCATCGGGATGTTAAAGTCTCCCGAGAGGAACACCGGTCCCTTCGCAAGGTCAAGGATAAGTTTTGAAATTTTGGTAATAAATGTATGCTGTTCTGTGTTTGGACTGTATATCGTGGCTAACGTTATGGGGTGTTCGTAGAGGAGTCCCGTGATAATCAAATATCTCCCCTCTGGATCTTTTTCAACATGTGAGATCTTTAAAGGTATGGAGTGGTGTATTAGAATGCCCACTCCGCCTTTTTTGGATAGCCCTGAGGCAAAATGAGCTGTAGGGTATTGAGAGTTGAACCATTTCGGTTCTCTCCCTTTTCGGAAGTGAGTCTCCTGAAAGAACAGGATATGACTATGAAGGTTTTTTAACGCTCTGAAGGCTATAGACCTTTTACCTGCATTATTTAGGCCCTTGGCATTGATGGTGGTCATCACCAGGTCATGTGAGCGGAGTCTGCTTGGCTGATGATTCATTCTGTATGGGGGAGAAAAAAAAAAAAAAAAAAAAAAAAAGGGGGGGTAGGGGAAGGGAGGTTAAGGAGGGGGAAGCAGACTAGGAGAGTGGGATGAGGGAGGGGGAGAGAAAGAGAAAGTTGAGTGCTTTCAGAAGAGGAAATTAAGGGGAATAGGGGGTTTAGCAAGAATTGAGAGAGAGAGAGGACATTAAAGAAAGAGAAGGTACAATCCTGTTTACTGTCTTATGCAGTAACAATTCAGTAAATAAAACAAGAATTATTCTTTTTTGAGCAACTAAGTTGCTAAGTGAGTGATACCAAGATAAAGAAAAGAGATAGGGTCGTGAACGGGGTCGTAACCCTCAAGCTCACACGAAAAAAAAAGGATGATGTGTCTTAATTCCCTGTCAACAATGTTAGGTCAGTGCGGTGGAGCCTATCCATGCAGCTAAATAAAATTATGTGAACTTGTAGCGAGAGTGTATGGAAAGGGGTAATGGGGGGGAGGGGTGTGGTAAAGGGAAGTTGTAGAGGGAGAGTAGGTGACGAAAAGAAGGGGGTTAGGTAAGAGTGGGGGAGGGAGTGGAATTGAGGTGTTAAAAGGTATGTAATTAGTTGGGAACTGATGGGGGGGGAAGAATAGAGTGGAGTTTGGGAGGGGAATGGGCCAAGCGTGGGAAGTTAGAAGTAAGAGGGTATAAATGAGTGAAGGGGGAGAGGGGAACATTGGAGTAAATGATAGGTAAGAGGTGGGATGGAGGTAGGGGTAGGTATAGGGTATTAAAGAGAGTGGGAGTGCTTGTGTAAATGACGAAAAGGAGGTCAGTTTAGGAGAGTAGGGATGAGGGTTAGTCTAAAGTTTCAGGTGTATGTTATGAGTATGTACAGCAGGTTAGTTTTGAGATTATAAAGGATGTCCCAAGGTGTTTTCTAATTTGTAATGAGAGGGTAACAAGTTCTTAATTCGGGTGATTGAAGGAAGGAGGTAGAAAAAAATATGTTAGACAGGCATGAAGGAACACGGACAAATGTCTAGTACTTACATTGGCAAAAGATTATTATAACTCTTTTTTTTTTTTTTTTTTTTTTTTTTTTTTACCATCATTTGCAGTAACTTTAAAAACTTTTCCATTCAACAGGTTAAACATTTTAAGCTAATTGTTATAAGGAAGGTGCACCCGGAGGAGGCCTTCCCCAGGATGACCCTTGTAGCATAATGTCCAGTATGAGGTAACTAATGTCACGGCAAAGTGTGACAAAGTGCAAAAGGATACAACAGTGGACTTTTCAGATTGAGATATTAATCTCCTTCATGAGGAGATGGTCTCTGAAATCAGATGTTAGAACGTGAGGTCGAGGGATCCTGGGGGTGTGTGTTGGGTCTTTGAGGTTGGTCGCCATCAATAGATAGTCCAGAGTAAAAAGTTCTTTCATCCATCCCTGGGTGGTATACAGCTGTTTTGTTCTGGTGAGTGGCCACTATTGATACCGGAAAGCCCCATCGATATTGTATTTTGTGGGCCCGCAGTTTGGCTGTGATATGGCCTAGTTCCCTTCTCTTCTGGAGGGTGGTTGGTGACAGGTCAGAAAAAATTTGTATCTCCACCCCTGCATGGTGTACGGGATGTTTAAGACGTGCCTGTTTGAGGATTTCTTCCTTGTCCCTATAGTTTAGGAACCGGACAATGATGTCCCTGGGGGGGGCTTTAGGTGGAGGTTTCGCCCTAAGCGCTCTGTGAGCGCGTTCTAGGATAATATCTGGCGATGAGGGGGATTCCTTCAGCGTGCGGAACAGACTCTGCAAGCAACCGTCTATGGCTGGGGGATGAACGGATTCTGGTATTCCTCTAAAACGCAAATTGTTCCTTCGCCCCCTGTTGTCAAGATCCTCGATTTTATCATTTAGTTGTTGAATTGTTTCAGATTGAATTTGGATCTCTGTGGTAATGGCTTTTTCAGAGGCTGTGTGTTCTTGTTGTTTTGCTTCTACCTGCGTGACTCTTGTGTCTAAGGCTGTGATGTCCCTCCTAAGTTCATTAAAGAGATTTCGCATTTCTTGTACAGCATCCCTAATATCTTCCTTAGAAGAGAGGTGCAGTAAGTCCTCTTTTGTAATTAGCTGTTGGCCCTGCATAATTGGGTCTTTATGTTGAGAGTTATCAATTTGTGGGTTGTTTTCCCTTTTCTCAGGCGCTTCAGGGATCAGCAAATCTGCCTGTTTAAGATATTTGTTTAGAGTGCCAGTTGTAGTACTTTTGACTTCTCTTTGTTGTCTTTTGCCAGGCATCCCTTTTGTCCTTCAGCAGGTTATATAAAGCAGTGAAAGTGTCTCTGTGGGGGGTACATAACTTATTAAAGATGTCAGTTCACTTTGTTCCCTTCCTCCCCCACTCTCTTTCTGATATCAACCTCAAGGTGAGCTTTTGTTTGCAGAGAAAGGTAACAACGGAGGTATAAGTTTATCTTATGCTCTGTGTAGTAGCCTTCAGATGTTTCAAGACCAAGCCTGTTAATCAAGCACCTTGCCTTATTATATCCTGTGCTTGAGTATTCTATATGTTGTTTGAATCTGCTGTCCAGGGGCTTGGGAGGCTATAATATAACACAAATCGTATCCTTTTAGGTCATTAATGTTTTGGGCTGGTAATAGAGCACTGTCAGTGCGACACTCTGCTCTCCCCCCCGCCGGGAGCGCGGGATACAATATGGCTTCTGTATGGAGTAAGGTAAGTGAATGAAGGTGGCACTCTTAAGTTATATTTATTTTGTATTATTTGTTATTTCTCCCTTCTCTCTCGCTGTAAGGGACTCCGAGGGAGGTATCACGTTTTACTGGTAGGTGAGGAGAGGGCCGCACCGAGCCGTTGCAGGCCAAGAAGTTTGTGTGCTTATATGTGTGGCGCACTGAGGCCTCGCTACCGTCCTTTAAGTGTATTCAGGGAGCCCGTGAGGGCGTGCAGCTCACCTCTCAGAATGGCAGCGTGTCCTCGGCCCCTCAGTTGGGGTCAGTTGCTGCTGTCGTGTTGCTCCCAGCTTCCGTGCGGTAATGTGTACAGATGCCAAGTGCCGCTTGTGGTGGTAGTTATCCCTGCGTTTGTGGAAGTAGTAAAGATGGCGCTTCCATCACCTCTAGTTTCTCCCATTAGTGATCCGGCACAAGTTTTCCCGGGCTGTGTCGCACTTTAAAGTTACGTTGATGCTCCACCGCACTAATTGAATTAAATAATTATAAAAAGGGGAACTTTTGTCATTGTTCTATGCTTCGTATGGCTTGAAGGTTAAGGAGCTCTAGTGAAACACAGCCATCACCCAGCGTGGCTTAGCTCCGCCCCCGTCCAATAAATTTTTGAATAGAGGCTATCCAAAAAAATTAATTGAAGAAAAGAAAATTGATATTTTTCAAAGAAAACAAGTAATGAGTAACCCTAAAGATAAGGACAATAGAATGGTATTCATTTCTCAATACAGTCCACTCAGCAAAGAAGTTTCAAAAAGTATATGTAAGCATTGGCATGTGCTGAGGGACTGCAATGAGAAGGTATCCATATTCAAGAACCCCCCACTCATAGCTCACAGGAGAGTAAAAAATTTGAGGGACCACTTGGTAAAATCTGATGTGGGCCCTAGTAAAATTAGTGTACAGTCCTGTATTACCAAGAAAAACTTAGGCTCATATCCCTGTCTTAACTGTATGAGTTGCAGTTCTATAATAAAAGGAAAAAATTTTCACCACCCATATAAAGGTACAAAATATGAAATCAATGGCTACTATACATGTGATACCACTCACGTGATATATCTTATTAAATGCCCATGTTCTTTGTTCTATATTGGCGAGACCACTCGCAAGGTGAAAGACAGAATGAGCCAACATCGCTCTAATATACGTTGTGGCAATACTGAAGCACCAGTGTCAAGTCAGTTTATTACAAAAGGGCATAATATTTGCCAGATTAGGTGGCAAGTCATAGATCATGTAAAAACTCAGAGAAACGGGCAGGACAGGGAGAAAGTTCTCAAACAAAGAGAATCTTGGTGGATACATAAATTGGAAACCATGATCCCTAAGGGGTTAAATAAAGAGTTGGATATGTCTGTATACCTGTAAAAAAGTAAAAAAGTAGAATTGAGATAAATGTAGAAAACCCTCAATAAGCGGTTAATTTCAAATAAGATATACAATATGTACATACATAATATGCTTTATACATGTAGCATTATTCAGTACCAATAGTGTAACAACTTTGTAACTCTTTCTTTGTTTTTAATATATCTGTTTTAATGTTGTATAGTTATACATGTGGTCACCACTAGATGGTGTCAGAGAGGCATTAAGTGATGAAAAATTGCCATTTGGCGCCAATACACAGGGTATAAAAGTTCACACATCACAGTATTAACCCATGCATGATTAAGGGAAATTAATCCCGAAACGTTGCTGTTTTATTGTGTCCTGAAATAAAAGAATTTGTCATTTGGAGTGCTGTGGACATTATCATCTTTGTGCATAGCATTTGCAGCAATCTATGCTGTATGGTTTCATATATATTATATGAGTAACTTTCACACCAGTGTTATTTGTTCAAAACTGCTATTAGGTGTTTGCCATAGCCACACATGTATGACTGCTACTAACATCAATGACATGTAATGGGATTGTGTGGTTTATTACGTGATAACCAAATATGGGATTTATTTCACAATAAGCTCTGACAATGTTTACTGTATAATCTAACACACCCATGTCCTGTGATTCGTGCATTATAAACTCCCCCTCACTGATGTCATCACTGATGTCATCCTTTGTAATCACGTGACATGTTCACATGACTGGATGGACCAATTGGTTCACCACTTTATCGGATAGGCTTAAATAGGGGTGTGTACACAATACCCCCATTCTGATTGGCCACTATATGCTATATAAGGGTAGGTAACCCTACATTATGTTCGCCTTTGAAATCAGGCGACCGCTGCCTTCAATACACAATCCCTATGTGTGAAATATGTTCCACATAGATCTGTTAACTTAGCCTAACTATAATACTAATTACTTGGTACTACTTGTTTTGGGCTTTTCCCTTAAATATTATTTAGTGTTATATTAGTATAGTCCATGTGTGTGAAATTTGTGCCACACTCGGATTAGGCTAACTATACTGGGTTTGTCTCTGTGTATATCTCTCTGGCCTGTTTGCCAGAGAGATATACTGTGTTCCCTCTATTTTAGTGGTTGAATTGTTCATACAGTTTTTCATATCCGTTTGTGTGAAAATTGTTCCACATTCAGGATTTGGCCAGTAACTCAGGGTCTATATATAGGCACCCCCTATTGGGGTATTTACCCCTTTAACATGTTTGGACAGTGTCCTCTTAATAGACTAATATATGCGCATATATAATATTAGGGGGCCCTATATTAATCCCAGTATTTAACTACCAGTGCTATCATCACTGTTTGGGTTGTTGTTTGTAGGTGCTGTCCATCTGTGCTGTTTTTAAAACTATATGATGTTTGTGTTATCCATCTCCTACAGATTTTTATATTTTTTGGATCATTATTAAAAGTTATATTTTAATGATAGGAGTGCCTACCTCCCCATACTCTCTATAAGCGAGTGCTGCTATAGGTGCTTCTTTTCCATTTATATTCACTCATTACTTTTGGCACTCAGCACCCTCCATAAACTTCCTTTGTGGACTAATTTAGGATACTTGTGTTACAAACACTCTCCTTTTTCCCAATCAATTTGGGGTACCTTGCATTCTTATCGGCTGAATTTTTCAAAACAGCCAATAGGATTAGAGCTACTGAAATCCTATTGGCTGTTCAAATCAGCCAATAAGATTTCAGTACCTCTCATCCTATTGGCTGATTTTGATATAGGATGAGAGCTACTGAAATCTTCACTGCATCCAGGTGAATTATTTTGGCTGCGCGCTGCCAACATTCCTTTTGAGGATGCGTGTGCAACTGCCAACGGCGACGGACGCGTTACAAATGCAATTACAATAGTATTGATACTTACTAATTAACGGAAACCTAGGAGTCTAGGACAATGTAATATTTTTTTCAATTTGTGAATTTCATATTCTATTGATACCATATATTTAATTAACTAACCCTTTATGTAGTTACTTCAGTTTCATGTAAGGACAGTATAAATGTTAAGATGCTTTTTAATTTACTGAAACCAAAAGTTCTGAGACAGGGATTTTGAGTTAGGGTCTTCTGTTGTTAATAAATGTTCCCTAATTCTGTATTTTAGTGTCAGAGTAGTGACCCATATGTACTGAAATAGACATAGTGATTAGATAAACAACATGGCCAGTGTTGCAGGTAATTCTTGTATTTACATTATAAGTTAACCCTGTGTTGCTAGAGATGAATGTTCTAGATTTGCATACATATGTGCAGCTCCTACATGGTCTGTGTCCATATTTAAAATTAAATTTCAATTTAAAAACAATTATAACAGTATGGCAGACCGTGGCTCCAAATCAGACGCGTTTCGTACTATTGACCACTTGATCACTGCCATATGAAGCCACGATCTTTCACATCATTTATACAGACAATGTTAAAGAAACGGTAGCTCATTTAAATAAAAAAAAATAAAAAAAATTGCTAGCACAGGAATAAAAATAATATATATGGGCAAAATAATTAGTTATATACATACACTATAAGTAAAAATCAAAACAATATTTTATATGTTTACATAACAATCCATAAATCTTTAGACAAAAAGTATATTCAAAACTTGGAGCGAGAACAACAAGTTCTTTTCCTTTCACTTAGCAAGACTCCTCCATAGGTGAAAGGTAAAGAACTTTTTTTCTGTTTGCACTGGTATACAGCCTGCAGTTTGCTGGAATTATTAGTATATTAGCAGAAGGATTGATATGTGATAACAAGATTCCAGTTGGAGTGTGGTTAAAGTG
Source organism: Bombina bombina (assembly GCF_027579735.1). Taxonomy (NCBI): domain Eukaryota; kingdom Metazoa; phylum Chordata; class Amphibia; order Anura; family Bombinatoridae; genus Bombina; species Bombina bombina. Next base: position 850,291,846 of record NC_069499.1, on the reverse strand, counting down.
TTAATACACATAATGAAAAGCCTTGGTACCTAAACTCCATAGGAGGAGTTTTGCTAAGTGAACTGTAAACAATTTTTCCTTCTTGTACCAGCCTGGATTACAAAACAACCAGTCTGTTCTTGGCGAGTGAGATATTTTACCTAAGGGCATTTGGCACAAGAACATTATGGGGCCTATTTATTAATGTGATCCGACAGCATACACTCTCTGCATTTATCATTGCACCAGCAGTTCTTGTGAACTGCTGGTGCAATGCTGCCCCCTGCAGATTGGCCGCTCGCTAGGGTGTCAATCAACCCGATCGTATTCGATTGGGTTGATTTCTGGCAATGTCTCTCCGCCTCGCCAGAAACACGGGGCATCAAGCTCCGTACGGAGCTTGATAAATATGCCTGCTATTACTTTTTTCAGCATTATTTAACCAACCTTGGGATAAAATTGTAATGTGGCATAACTCTGAAGAAGCGTTATGTGAAACGCGCGTCAGGGGCACTACCATGAGGTTATGAAACCTCCCTGCTTTTAGAAGCTTACTCAGCAAATATTTAAATGTCACAAATTTATTGATCTTATTTGAACGAGTCAGCTTTACGTTAATCAGGTCTCCGCTATAGAAGAGACCTTTTTGAAATTAGCCTGGTGTTGTTTTACTTAGAAATGTCCAGAAAGTATCAGTCAGCACCTGAACCACTTGCACGCCATGTAGGGGTACCACCAAACCCTACACAAAATGTAGTTAAAATCCAAGAAGTATGGCAGCAATCAGTAGTTTAACAAATGGTCTTTATTTGGAGCACAGCAAACAAAGCAGCGACGTTTCGGGAGCTTCCTCCCTTTGTCAAGCATAAAACATTGAGGTAACAAGCTTCTTAATATACCCACATCCACTAGGTGGCAGCAAAGAGTAATTTCCTCCTATATAGGATACATTTTAACTCATTCATTTACTTGGCACATTCCAAAACGTTTTACCAAATCAATATATTACAAAGATACAAATTAAAGATTAAAAAGTATATATATTAAATTGTTTCAAAATATACAATCAAAATTGATACAATATTTAACTATATATACACATAGTGCAAGAATCATTCCTTATAAACTAAGGTAAATAATTATTGGAGATGCAAAAAAAGTTACAAATATTGCTTAACAAAGAAAGAACATCAGCACAGAAAACAAACCCAAGGTTATTCTATAGGAACACTGACAAATCCCAATCCTTGTTAAGCCCTATAGGTTGGAGGGTGTTCAACTCAAAAATCCAAAATCTCTCTCTTTGATGGAGCAACAACTCCCTATTACCTCCTCTCCTGGGAATAGGGACATAATCAATCACTTGAAATCGTAATTGGTTAATAGCATGTCCAGCTGAGTTAAAGTGACAAGCAACAGGGGACTTTTCATTCTTTATTCTAATAGAGCTCTTATGTTCTACTATTCTATCCCTGATGGGCCTAGTGGTCTCGCCCACATAGCTCCGCCCACAGGGACACTTGATTAAATAAATAACAAATTTTGAGTGACAGGTATAGAAGTTCTTAATTTGATATTTTTTGCCTGAACTAGGATGATAAAAGATAGATCCTTTAATCATATTACCACAACATGAGCATCCCAGGCATGGAAAACAACCCCTATTCCTGTCAGTCAAAAATCTCTGACCATCCCCAATCCTAGAGCTACCAATATCAGCCCTAATCAATTTTTGTTGCAAATTATGGCCTCTTTTAAAGGCAGGCATTGGATTCTCCATAAATTCAGAAATATTAGGATAGCATTTGGACAATAAAGGCCAATGCTTCCTAATAATATTATTAATCCTATAGCTCTGACAGTTGTATTCTGACACAAAAACCATTCTTTTAGACTCACCCTTTCTTTCTTTCTTCCTTGCTTTTAAGGGGCATATGATTTTTTGGTTCAGTAGACAACAATGAAGCCCTAGGAATAAGAGAAACAGATTGAGCCTCCTTCTCCAACAATGTTTTGGGGTAACCACGCTCTAAGAAGCGATTCATCATTTCCCTGCAAGGATCACTACCTTAACTAAAGGTTCTAGAGATTTTTTAAAAATGGCACAATCAGAATCTGTCTCTAAGGACTATGAGAAACTAGCAAAAAAGAAATTGGCCTATGACCTGCACGCTACCACATTGAGTGAGTACCATAGGGTGAAGCGGATCCCTCCGGGGTCTGATAATGACTGCCCGCCCGACACTAATGAGGGATAACAAGTTCTATTGTGACGTGTTTGAACAAATACTAAATAAATTTTCAATGGACCTGTTGGTGCTCACTGTGGATTGTTTGAATAAAGAAACAGCGGAGCAACAAATGAAACTTAAAGAAATTGAGTCAGTAATTGTTAACAGCTTACCAACTGAAGAATCGTCCAAGCTGCTTACTCAGGTTGAGACCAATGTGGGAGATTTGAAGAAAATCATAGAAACCCGTAAGCGCACTAAGTTCACCCGAGATGAGCAGGATTATTCCCTAGGAAGGGTGTATAGATGGCGCTATGATCCGGAGGGCACTTTCAGATGGGGCATTTCTGGCAGAGGTAGACGTCACTTCCGGGCGCCCGCGCACAGTAACAGTGGGTCCGGCTCTTCAGACATGTCGGCGGGGGACTCCGATGCTGACTCCATCGCGGAGGGCGGAAACACCATCGAAGGAGGAAAAGAGAAACCTCAACGCCCATTACGCACGGTCAGAAAGAAGCAGAAGTAAGGCCGGTAAGATTGGGGCCAATAATTGAGGAGAGCGAAAACACGATTGGGCATAATAGTGATGAACTCACATTATATGAAGGACTGGTCCACTTACCATCTGGGACTGTTTCCTCTTGTTGTGTATCCCAACCGGGGGTTAAAAATACAAAGAATGACATAGTGTTAAATATTTCAAAAGCAGAAATTTCTGATGTTGAGTTAGCTGTACTCAATAAAGGTTTGTCATATTGTCCTAAAAACAATTGTATTTTTTTTCAATTATCCAAAGATTTATTTAGATTCTTTAGGAACATTAGGCATAAGATGTTTACCTTTGATAATAAATGTATATCTGGAAATGCGAATGTGGCTAACAGATTAAGTCTGAAAAATGTTGGTTTGAGAAACAAAAGTACATTTTTACCAGCCCAAAATCACCATGGGGTTGAAACCTTTATTAAATTGGTAACTCAGGATATAGATTGTTTGAAAAACAAGATCCTGAAAGAGAGAAATTCAAGGGGTGTTAATAATAAAGGTAAATATATACCTACTGCTGAAATTGTTGGCAACAACGATGCTAAATTAAAATATAAACACCTTTTGAATAACTTTTCTAAACAGGATCGATTAGCCTTAAAATCTCTATCATCTAAGAATAATGTAATTTTGAAAAAAGCGGATAAAGGCGGTGCTACTGTAATCATTGACAAAGATTTTTATATTGGAGAAATTAAAAGTCAATAAAATAATGAACATGTGTACAGAAAACTTCTAAATAACCCTGTTTTTCAAATACAAAATGAGCTTAGGAACACTTTGACAATTGCCCAAAAAAATGGAATTATTGAAAAGGATTTACTTAAATTTTTGGATGTACCCTATCCACGTACACCTGTACTTTATATGTTACCTAAGGTACATAAAAATCTTGAAACACCTCCTGGACGTCCAATTGTGTCCTCTATTAGAGCAATTACATCTAACATTTCTATATATTTAGATAAAATCTTGAGACCCTATGTAGAAAAGACTAGCTCGTTTCTAAGAGACACAAGTGAGTTCTTACTTAAATTAGAAGCTCTAAATCTAGAGACTAGTAAGTTTATCATCTATAGTTTGGATGTAGAAAGCCTTTATACCTCTAGCACTCATGTGAGTGGTATGGGTGCTGTTGAATCAATTTTGTGTGCCTATGGTGACTTCTCTGGTAACCAGATTGAATTTTTTCTTAAATTATTGGAATTTGTTTTATATAATAATTATTTTCTGTTTGGGGATGATTATTATTTACAGATTCAGGGGACTGCCATGGGTTCCAACGTCGCCCCCAATTATGCTAATTTGCTGATGGATGCTTTTGAAGAAAGATTTGTATATTCCAACAAGGATTTCATTCTGTATGGCGCCTGTTGGTGGCGCTATATCAATGACATCTTTGGTATTTGGTTGGGCGACGCTGGAACCCTTAGGACCTTTATTAATGATTTGAACAGTTCAACAGTACATTTAAAATGTAAGTTGTCTTTGAGTGAAGAGGAAATTGTATTTTTGGATACCAGAGTTGTCAATACAGGAGGATCCCTAACTATTGATTTATTTCGAAAACCTACTGATCGTAATAGTATTCTGCATTTTGATAGTGCTCATCCCCTTTCCTTGTTAAAAGCTCTACCCAGGAGCCAATTATTGAGGGTTCGTAGGATTGTTACTGACCAAAAGTTGTTTGATTTGAGGCTAGGGGAAATGATGAATCGCTTCTTAGAGCGTGGTTACCCCAAAACATTGTTGGAGAAGGAGGCTCAATCTGTTTCTCTTATTCCTAGGTGAACACAGAGGTATAGCGCTAATAGCTAAAAAAGAACTAGGCCACTCTAAAACAGTCACCCCAGGACTGTCACGAAAAAGTTAAACGATCATGTTTCAACATGATCGTTTAACTCTTATGAACAATCCAATTATACTAACTTCACGCTGACACTATCTGATGAACTGTAACATTTTTTTGATCCGCTAACATAAGAAACTCTGTTACAAAGACTGTGAAGATTTCACTCAAGATCGATATTAACATTGTAACAATTTTGCTGCATCTTTTTATAACGCTCAAACATTTTACAAATATTTTTCCTTTTTTTCACACTTTTTAAGGTGGTAATCCAATTTTTAAAGGGAGACGTCCCTTCTATCTTATTATTCATATTTTAATGTGTACTGTTGTAATTCATTGTATTTTACTGTGAGTAAAGGTATTCATTTAAATTTTTGTATTTGCATTTCCTGTTATTTGACCAAGTGTGGTGGGAACTTAGCTTTTAGCGCCCTCTTTTTTCTCCTAACTTTTGTCTCTTATTCCTAGGGCTTCATTGTTGTCTACTGAACCAAAAAATCATATGCCCCTTAAAAGCAAGGAAGAAAGAAAGGGTGAGTCTAAAAGAATGATTTTTGTGTCAGAATACAACTGTCAGAGCTATAGGATTAATAATATTATTAGGAAGCATTGGCCTTTATTGTCCAAATGCTATCCTAATATTTCTGAGTTTATGGAGAATCCAATGCCTGCCTTTAAAAGAGGCCATAATTTGCAACAAAAATTGATTAGGGCTGATATTGGTAGCTCTAGGATTGGGGATGGTCAGAGATTTTTGACTGACAGGAATAGGGGTTGTTTTCCATGCCTGGGATGCTCCTGTTGTGGTAATATGATTAAAGGATCTATCTTTTATCATCCTAGTTCAGGCAAAAAATATCAAATTAAGAACTTCTATACCTGTCACTCAAAATTTGTTATTTATTTAATCAAGTGTCCCTGTGGGCGGAGCTATGTGGGCGAGACCACTAGGCCCATCAGGGATAGAATAGTAGAACATAAGAGCTCTTTTAGAATAAAGAATGAAAAGTCCCCTGTTGCTTTTCACTTTAACTCAGCTGGACATGCTATTAACCAATTACGATTTCAAGTGATTGATTATGTCCCTATTCCCAGGAGAGGAGGTAATAGGGAGTTGTTGCTCCATCAAAGAGAGAGATTTTGGATTTTTGAGTTGAACACCCTCCAACCTATAGGGCTTAACAAGGATTGGGATTTGTCAGTGTTCCTATAGAATAACCTTGGGTTTGTTTTCTGTGCTGATGTTCTTTCTTTGTTAAGCAATATTTGTAACTTTTTTTGCATCTCCAATAATTATTTACCTTAGTTTATAAGGAATGATTCTTGCACTATGTGTATATATAGTTAAATATTGTATCAATTTTGATTGTATATTTTGAAACAATTTAATATATATACTTTTTAATCTTTAATTTGTATCTTTGTAATATATTGATGTGGTAAAACTTTTTGGAATGTGCCAAGTAAATGAATGAGTTAAAATGTATCCTACATAGGAGGAAATTACTCTTTGCTGCCACCTAGTGGATGTGGGTATATTAAGAAGCTTGTTACCACAATGTTTTATGCTTGACAAAGGGAGGAAGCTCCCGAAACGTCGCTGCTTTGTTTGCTGTGCTCCAAATAAAGACCATTTGTTAAACTACTGATTGCAGCCATACTTCTTGGATTTTAACAGTTGTTTTACTTAGATTCACATTAATGGTGGCCTCCAATATAGTAGAGGCTTTTTTAGAGGTCTGCATTCATTGCTCTCACGTTGAGATACTTTACATTGTTGAGTCACACAGTGATTCATATTGTTGAACATTATAGGTCTTACAACAACAGATAAAAATCCTCTTGGTAGTTACCTGATACAGGTGCAAGGGAAAATAAGTGGTAACTTAACCCTTTGTAAATTCCAAGACATGCAGCTGTAAATCCTATTTATTTAAAAACTCTATATTACACCCACGATTAGCAAATATACTTATAAGTGTGGACTTCTTCTAAAAAGACCTTTGAACAAATATACGTGGCAACATTTGAATAAAAAAACTCAACATATATTGCAACAATTATTGAGTCGAGACTGAGCTATATTTATACTTATGCGATTTGTTTGTGAAATTATTTGAACAGATCGATATTTATAATAGTATGATTACTTTTTATTTTTTGCTCATTTCAAGATAATTGTTAGGTTTCTGTTTGAGGCTATAAAGTCAAATAAGACACATCATAACGTTATTGTCTGCAGTATTTAGTTTACTTGCTACCATTGGTTAATATTTTATTAAGAGATATACAATATATGCACTGTATGGTTGCAATAAATAATGATTAAATATGTGCATTTTGTATAGACAACTATCTATCTTAGTTAAAGCTAGTTTTAATCAGTGTGTGTGTGTGCATGAGTACTAGTCCAGTCGGACTTATATTTTTTCTCCAATAAAGTTATTTTGTATAAATGTGTATGTTTGTGACATTTTGTATCTTTTCAGTGATTCATCTGTTTGTCTGATCACACAAATTTGAATGGGTTTTTAGTATTTAACTGTTTAAGAGACTGGCAGTATTTCTCTCTGTGTTGCAAACTTCTTTACATCCTTTTGTACACTCTCATATATATTACTGTCCTATGCTCTGGAATTTAAGGGTTAAAATTGACAAGAAACAATAACATTTCATAAACTCCTTAAATTCTGATCTATAGACCCATCAGATTTTCCCTCACCTCTGTTGCTTTAAGCCAATAGCCCTTAAAAGGGCCTTTTGCGGGGCATTGCTCCAAAGCTCTTTTACCTGTATAAAAAAAAAATACAAACAACCACCCAACAGTAAAACCCACACAACCAACCCCCCAAATAAAATCCTATCTAAATAAACCTAAGCTCCCCATTGCCCTGAAAAGGGCATTTGGATGGGCATTGCCGCTAAAAGGGCAATTAGCTCTTTTACATTGCCCAAAACCCTAAACTAAAAATAAAACCCACCCAATAAACCCTTAAAAAAACCTAACACTAACCCCCAAAGATCCACTAACAGTTTTTGAAGACCGGACATCTATCCTCATCCAGCCGGGAGAAGTCTTCATCCAAGCGGCAAGAAGTCATCCTCCAGGAAGGCAGAAGTCTTCATCCAGACGGTATCTTCTATCTTCATCCTTCCGGGGCAGAGCGGGTCCATCTTCAAGACATCCGGCGTGGAGCATCCTCTTCCTACGATCCTAGCCGTTCATTGAAGGTTCCCTTTAAGGGAAGTCATCCAAGATGGCGTCCCTTGAATTCTGATTGGCTGATAGAATTCAGCCAATAGGAATTAAAGGGTAAAAAAATCCTATTGGCTGATGCAATTGAGCTTGCATTCTATTGGCTGTTCCAATCAGCCAATGAAAAAAAAAATGGTTTGGAAATAGCAAAGTGCTACTTGTACTTATTGCACTATAACTTGCAAAAAAAAGCACACAACATGTAAACATTGGGTATTTCTAAACTCAGGACAAAATTTAGAAACTATTTAGCTGGGTGTTTTTTGGTGGTTGTAGATGTGTAACAGATTTTGGGGCTCAAAGTTTACATTTTTTCATCATATTTTATAATTATTTTATAGTAAATTATAAGATATGATGAAATGATGGTATCTTTAGAAAGTCCATTTAATGGCAAGAAAAAATATATATAATATGTGTGGGTACAGTAAATGGAAATGGAATGGGTACAGTAAGAGGAAAATTACAGCTAAAGACAAACACCACAGAAAAGTAAAAATAGCCCTGGTCCTTACAGGAAGGAAATTGAAAAATGTCCTTGTCCTTAAGGGGTTAAACAAGAGGAAGGATAGTCCAAATGGTTTCCATCTTGAAAGAAGGAACCTTGAGAAACCTGTTTAAAGTTTTTAAATCCAGAACAGGTCTGAAAGTTTCTTCCTTCTTGGGAACAATAAACATTTTGAATAGAAACCATGACTCTGTTCCAATTCCAGAACTGGAACTATAACACCCATAGACTCCAGATCTGAAATTGACAGAAAAAAGTCTCTTGCCTTTACAGGATTTCTTGGAACATGAGACAAAAGAAACCTTTCCCTGGGAGGCCTTGTTCTGAAACCTATTCTGTATTTTAGGAAATAATGTTCAGAACCCAAGGATCTTAAACAGAATGAAACCAAGCCCCCTGAAAAAGGCAAAATCAACCCACTGCCAGAAGCTCTTAATTGAGGGCCGCACCTTCATGCAGTCTTGGTAGTGGAAATAGTTTTTTTGGATTGACTGTTTAGATCTGTTCCAATTAAGGTTTGTGGCTTCCAGGAGAACTCGGAAATACCCTGCTTCTGTGAAGAGATGGAGGACTTCTGGTTCTTAGATTAAAGAAAGGAACAAACATGGTTAGAAGCCTTGTATTTACCCTTAGACTTCTTATACTGGGGGAGAAAGACTCCTTTCCCCTGATCACCGTAGAAATAATGTCATCCAAACCAGACCCAAACAATACCTTTCCTTTAAAAGGAAGAGCTAGAAGTCTAAATTTAGAAACTAGGTCAGCAGACTATGATTTCAGCAATAAAGCCCTCCTAGTCAAAAATGCTCATGCCATATTCTTAGCATTGAACATCAACAACAGCATCAGAAATGAAAACGTTAGCTGTTTTTAAGAGTTTCAATTCATTAGAAAACTCTTCACAATCAGAATCATCAGAAAGTTGTTCAGATAAACCATCAGACCAAAGGGTAGAAGCTGCTGCAACACAAGCAATAGCATTTGCTGGCTTTAAAAAGAAAACCTACTTGCAAAATGGCTTTTCTATGAAAAGATTTTAATTTTCTGTCCAATGTGTCTCTAAAGGCCTGATATTCAAAACCTCGCTGGCATGGTGAGAAATCACTCAAAATCTTTGGGATTTTTTTAGACCTTGTATTGTAATGTAGGAGTCTCTGTTTCACATAATGAATACTACATAGCAACATAAACATTTCTCAAAATAAAATTTGTGTTTCTAAATTTTTTTTACCGTAAGCTAGTAGAGGGATAATCAGAAACCATCTTCTTACGCTTACTTGGAGGGGATATGGCCACCAGCATCTTGGATATAGTAGAGTGTATAAAATCTTTAAATCCTGAACTCCCTTGTGAAGAACAAACAGAGGGAGAATAGATAACTTTAGAAGCAAGTGCAGCATTAGACTGATTAAAATGCATAAGTTAATCCGTACGTGATTTGCAAAGCTAAACAGGGGGGATTTTTCAACCAGCTTGCAAAAAAAACTCTTTATATTAGTAGGAACGTGTTCCGAGGATCCAGCTTCTGTGGTACAAGTAATACCAGGGGCCCGATCCGATAAAAATCGGCGCCCGCAAAAGCTGGCGACGCCAATATTTGCGCTGGTTTGGTATCCTATATACGGCGTAACCTAGAAGTTACGCCCATATATTTCTGCCGTCGCCTGTAGTTTTTTGGGCCATAGGCAGGTATACCAAACCAGCGCAGTTTGGTATCCAATATACAGCGTAAGGACTTACGTGGCGAAAATGGAGAAATCTTACTCCATTTTCACCTCGCCACAAAAAGCAGCCGTAGTAAGCCTTGCGCTGTCTATTGGAGCCCTGTAACTCCCTAAACTAGCTACAAAATAAACCTAACACCTAACGCATGCGCAATGTCTATCTAGCTGTCACCCGCGATCTGCTAAATAAAACCTAACACCTAACGCATGCGCAATGTCTATCTACCTGTCAACCGCGATCCCACGCTGCAATCCCTAATAAAGTTATTAACCCCTAAACCGCAGCTCCCAGACCCCGCCGCCACCTACAATAAAAGTATAACCCCCTAATGTGAGCTCCTACCCCGCCGCCAACTACATTAAACTACCCCCTAAAGTGAGCCCCTTACACCGCCGCCATCTATTTTAAAATTATTAACCCCTAATTTAATCCCCCTACACCGCCGCTAGCTATATTAAATTAATTAGCCCCTAATCTAATCCCCCTACCCCGCCGCCACCTATATTAAATTATTTAACCCCTAAATTACTAAATTATCCCTACCACTAAACCTAAGTCTAACCCTACAAATAGCCCTGAAAAGGGCTTTTTGCGTGACATTACCCCAAAGTAAACTGCTCTATTGCCAGCACTTAAAAGGGCTTTTTGCGGGGCATGCCCCAAAGAATTCAGCTCTTTTACCAGCCCTTAAAAGGGCTTTTGGTGGGGCTTTGTCACAAAGTAAACAGCTCTTTTGCATCTAATCTAAATCCCCCTACACCGCCGCCACCTATAATAAATGTATTAACCCCTAATCTAATCCCCCTACACCGCCGCCAGCTATATTAACTATATTAACCCTAATTATATTAGGGTTAATATAGTTAATATAGTTATTATATATATTAACTATATTAACCCTAATTATATTAGGGTTAATATAGTTAATATCGTTATTATATTATATATATTAAGTATAATAACCCTATCTAACTCTAACATCCCTAAACTCTTATTAAAATAAATCTAATATTAATATTATTAATTAAAATATTCCTATTTAAATCTAAATACTTACCTATAAAATAAACCCTAAGGCCTAGATTTAGAGTTTGGCGGTAGCCGTGAAAACCAGCGTTAGAGGCTCCTAACGCTGGTTTTAGGCTACCGCCGGTATTTGGAGTCAGTCAGGAAAGGGTCTAACGCTCACTTTTCAGCGGCAACTTTTCCATACCGCAGATCCCCTTACGTAAATTGCGTATCCTATCTTTTCAATGGGATCTTTCTAACTCCGGTATTTAGAGTTGTGTCTGAAGTGAGCGTTAGAAATCTAACAACAAAACTCCAGCCACAGAAAAAAGTCAGTAGTTAAGAGCTTTCTGGGCTAACGCTCTTAACTACTGTGCTCTAAAGTACACTAACACCCATAAACTACCTATGTACCCCTAAACCGAGGTCCCCCCACATCGCCGCCACTCGATTAAATTTTTTTAACCCCTAATCTGCCGACCGCCACCTACGTTATACTTATGTACCCCTAATCTGCTGCCCCTAACACCGCCGACCCCTATATTATATTTATTAACCCCTAATCTGCTCCCCACAATGTCGCCTCCACCTGCCTACACTTATTAACCCCTAATCTGCCGAGCGGACCGCACCGCTACTATAATAAAGTTATTAACCCCTAATCCGCCTCACTAACCCTATAATAAATAGTATTAACCCCTAATCTGCCCTCCCTAACATCGCCGACACCTAACTTCAAACATTAACCCCTAATCTGCCGACTGGAGCTCACCGCTATTCTAATAAATGTATTAACCCCTAAAGCTAAGTCTAACCCTAACACTAACACCCCCCTAAGTTAAATATAATTTAAATCTAACGAAATTAATTAACTCTTATTAAATAAATTATTCCTATTTAAAGATAAATACTTACCTGTAAAATAAAACCTAATATAGCTACAATATAAATTATATTTATATTAAAGCTATTGTAGGATTTATATTTATTTTACAGGTAACTTTGTATTTATTGTAACCAGGTACAATAGCTATTAAATAGTTAAGAACTATTTAATAGCTAAAATAGTTAAAATAATTACAAAATTACCTGTAAAATAAATCCTAACCTAAGTTACAATTAAACCTAACACTACACTATCAATAAATGAATTAAATACAATATCTACAAATAACTACAATGAAATAAACTAACTAAAGTACAAAAAATAAAAAAGAACTAAGTTACAAAAAATAAAAAAATATTTACAAACATCAGAAAAATATTACAACAATTTTAAACTAATTACACCTACTCTAAGCCCCCTAATAAAATAACAAAGCCCCCCAAAATAAAAAAATGCCCTACCCTATTCTAAATTACTAAAGTTCAAAGCTCTTTTACCTTACCAGCCCTGAGCAGGGCCCTTTGCGGGGCATGCCCCAAAGAATTCAGCTCTTTTTCCTGTAAAAAAAACACATACAGAGGGGGCGGAGTCTAGCCACGCAGGACGATGGCTGCAAACTTCTAGAGCTCCTAGGCCCCATGGCAGGCAAAATGTTTTTTTATAAGTTAGGGCTCTCTATATAACTTGAAATATACAGCTACAAGGGGGGAGCATTAGCGAGGAGCAGATGAGCAAAGAAAATAAAGACAAACAAAACATTTCTCCTCCAATATCGCACTAAGAAAAAACAAGCAAGGCAGCGATAAGGAAAATACCCCGGAGCTGCGGATATTACAGACACAGCAAATACTCTGACATCACATTACCCGGACCTCGCTGTGCACGAATACAGCACCAACTGACAAAGCAAGCGGGGATAGTGTGGGGACAGCGGCAGGACATAACAGCAAGAGGAGCGGGTACTACGCAAAAACGCTTACCGCACATCAGCCGCCCCCCACACGGGTCTCACCTGTGGACGGACGAGAACCGGGACATTGCAGAAAGTTGCCCTTTGATTTCGCCGGGACACAGGGCCGCAAACAAGCTCCACCGGGAAGTGCAGCCAGAGGCGGGTGAGTGCACAAACAGGCAGCCTATCTTATGCATAGACGCTGCAGCGGCCATTTTAAAACAGGCCTGTGAGCAGGGAGCTGCTCCGTAGTAGCGGAGGGGAGAGCTCAAAGTAACAGAAGCTGCACATCAACACTGCACACTCCAATGCCTATAAAATAAACTTATGCAATGCTAATAATCAACAAGAAGTGCTAACAAACAAAGAGATTAAAACAAGATAAATAAAGGATAATAATAAACCAAAAAAAATCAAACACAAAGTACCATACCCAAATACAGGACTTACAGCAAACATAATAAGAGACAAGCAACAACATAAGAGACACTATCAGTTCCAGCAACAGAAATGACCAGCAAAACATCAACAAAGGGTGATAAAAGTACCAGATCCAGAACTCTAGGACAGTACTTAAAACCTATGGAGCAACAGGATTTTATGCCAACTAATCCCACATGTACAGAAGGAGCTCAAAATGAAAGCACAGAGCCATTACAGATAGAGCTACCATCTAATTATGTAACGAAAAATGACCTTACTTCTCTCACAACGAAAGAAGATATGAAAGTGTTCATGCACGAAGTCAGATCCCTATATAAAGACCTCCATACAGATATTACAGCAGTATCAAATAGAGTGACGAATATAGAAGAAGAACAGACCACAACCAACTCTACTATTAACACTCTCACAAACAAAATCAAAGCCCAAGAAGACATGATTCAGTCTCTGAGCAACAAAATTGAAGACTTAGACAACCGCGGACGTCGCAATAACCTCCGTATCAGAGGGGTGCCAGAGTCTATATCACCAACTGCTTTGAGAGGCTACCTGCAAGATCTGTTCCGCACGGTTAAAGGGAAACCTGGAGCAACAGAAGTCCCTATTGAAAGAGCTCACAGAGCTCTAAGAGCCAAACCACCACCAAAGGCACCGCCGAGGGATATAATTATTAAACTACTAAATTTCCAGGACAAGGAAGAAATTCTTAATAACGCTAGAGCCAAACAACCACTCCAACACGCAGGTATACCTCTACAAATATTCAGTGATATTAGCCCCACCACACTTCAGAAGAGAAGGGCTTTATCATATATTACATCCTGTCTACAACATCACAAAATACCATATCGCTGGGGATTCCCGGTATCTATAATTGCAACTAGAGACAATAAAACAGCAATATACCGTACCGAAAGTGATATAGACCAATTTTATCAGACATTGTCTATAGAGGTCCCAGACGAACCGACACCAATGGACAGCTCAGCCCCAACACACCACCAAAGCAACAGTTAAGAAACCGTTCAGTATTAAAGTTCCACACTCCTCCGACACATGCAGAGGCTGAGAAAGAAAAGCAGAGAACCAGAAAAGAACTGGGTAAGACAAAATTGTATATCTGTTATGGACACTATAAGACTAGAGACATGAATAAATGTTATTAGTAATTAAAGATAATAGCTAAGTTATGGGACATTTCCAAGAGGGGGCCAAGCCCTAGCGCAACAGCTAACAACAGGCCCGCCCTATGCTGGGAGCGAGTTATAGTTCACACAAGTATAATTATAGAACTGTTCCCTCTCTTTGAAACAGACTTTGGACATGGATTCCTGTTCTAAAATAACATCCTCTTACTATACTAGGATGTCCGAACACACCTACAACATAAGTAAATAATTGAGTGTACTCGGACACCAACAAACTGATTATACCAAAAAAGCCAAAAAATATACATATTGATTCTGCAGGATATCACATGTATAATGTTGCACTGTTTAATGTTTAATGTTTAAGTAATAATGACGGCACTATGTTTATAATAATGTTGTTTTGCATTTTTGTTCTCACTTTTAAGTTAATACAAAAGTGTTCTACTATGCCTTGACTGCTCCACCACTTGGACAGCAGAACGAGAATAGCCCTATACCACTGTTTAGAAATTATATACTATGCATTAAATGCCTAAGCCATGGGGACACATCCCCTAAATCTCTATCTCTATTTCAGGGTATCTTATACCTGAATTTTCCTCTATATCTATATTTTCCCTACTCTCCATTTATTCTATTAACCTCCCTTTCTATAGCAACACTAAATAATATTCCTCTACCTCCTACCTACCCTAACCTTCCCCAGACCTAACCTACCAGGCAATCCAGCTTTCAATTCCAGACAATACTAATTAATCCTCCAGCTTTACACATACCACATAATAATGCCCCACTCAATTAAAACACCTTCTCGCCCAAATAACATAAACCGTAAGACAGAACATTCTCTCACCCTGATGACATTAAATGTTAAAGGACTTAACAGCCCGGGGAAACGATCTATAGCCACGAAGGAACTATCTAGAAATAACCATTCCATTATTTTTATACAGGAGACACACTTTCAGAGAGGGAGAGAACCTAAATGGACCAACCCTAAATACACGAACATGTATTTTGCATCTGGAACAAAAAAAAAAATGGGGTGGGAATATTGCTTCATGGGTCAGTAACCACTATAGACGTCAACTATAATACGGGATCCAGAGGGAAGGTACATTTTGATAGTGGGGTTGCTATTTGGAAGACCTATCACACTTGTAAATGTATATTTTCCTAATACAGACCAACACCGTTTCATTAAAAAAATCTCACAACTCATACTGGACAATCGAAAGGGTCTGCTCCTGTTAGGAGGTGACTTTAACCTACCCCTGGACCCCCACTGGGACACGTCTAATAACCTCTCAAGTGTACCTAAAACCACACTAAAATCGACCAAAACAACGCTCACAGACCTTAATCTTCACGACATTTGGCGTACACTAAATGTGACAGCGAAAGACTACAATATTTCTCGTCAGTGTATAAAAAATATTCCCGCATAGACTATTTATTCACAGACTCGGTGGGTTTGACCATTACAACTAAATGTGACATTGGCACAATATCATGGACTGACCACGCCCCAGTTATTTGCACACTGATATGGCCAGAAACACCCCTCACAGACTTCATCTGGAGGTTAGATGAACACTTGTTGACAGACCCACTAACTGCAGAAAAAGTTGGAAAAATGATATCTGAATACTTCACACATAACCCAGACTCGGATACATCTAGCGCCACAACTTGGGAGGCACATAAATGTGTCATTAGAGGGGAACTTATCAAAATTAGAGCAAGAAAGCTCATAGAGAAACGTACCAAACACGACAATTTACATTCTTCCATACAGAAGCTTGAGTGTATACATAAGCAAGAACCGCATAATAATACGATTTTAGCAGAACTCACACAGACCAGAAGAGATCTAAAAGATTTTCTCCTGCAGGAATCACAGAGACTAGCCTCATATATCAAACAATTATACTATGATCAGGGGAATAAACCAGGTAAGCTACTAGCCAGGACCACCCAACGCAAAAAATATAAATCCTATATACACTCACTGAAGGGAAAGAACTCCTCATTAATAAAAGACAGTAAGGGAATAGCAGAGGAATTCAGACAATATTATCACAACCTATACAATTTAAAAAACACCTTAACTACTCCAACAACACCACAACCATATGATAATCAACAAACAATAACTGAATACATGACAAACATCCCCATAGTGAAGCTTAGTGAAGAAGAGAGAGCAGAGTTGGACTCTCCAATATCTGAACAAGAAATTAGCAGAGCAATTAAAGACCTCCCCCTTGGAAAGAGCCCTGGCCCTGACGGGTTCTCTATCAAATACTACAAGATATACAAATCAATACTTATGCCACACCTTCTAACCCTATTCAACAAACTAATTGATACTAAGTCCTTGCCAGCCAGAATGTTAGAGGCCCATATTGTGGTATTACCTAAACCAGGCAGAACGCCAGATAAACCCAGCAATTTCAGACCAATCTCACTTCTCAATGCTGATGTAAAAATATTAGCCAAGATACTAGCCATCAGACTTAATAAATACCTACCTAAACTCATTTCCACTGACCAAGTAGGCTTCGTCCCAGGTAGAGAAGCCAAAGATAACACCATAAGAGCCCAACGTATTATAGACTATGTAATTCACCACAGACACCCACTGACCCTATTTGCTTCCGATGCCGAAAAAGCTTTCGATAGGGTAAGTTGGAAATTTTTGAAAGAAGCCATGCACAGTATGAACTTTGGAGATAATTTTCTTAATATGGCCTTTTCCCTCTATTCAGGCCCTAATGCAAAAATAAAGGTAAATGGGACACTATCTGATTCTTTCCCCATAACTAATGGAACCCGTCAGGGCTGCCCACTCTCCCCACTGCTGTTCCTTCTCTCATTTGAAATCCTGGCCCACAAAATCAGATCCAATAATGAGATAAAAGGCATACAGATAGGAGAAAAAGAGCATAAATTGATGATGTATGCCGACGACATTCTATTTTCCTTGACTGACATTGAACATTCTATACCGGCTCTAATATCTGAATTACAAACCTATGGTCACTTCTCTAATTTCCATTTGAACATCTCCAAATCGGAATTACTTAATATTACCTCCCCTCCAAACTTGACACATCAACTGGCCGCTGAGTACGGTCTAACAATAGCCTCAGAGAAAATAAAATACCTAGGGGTTTACTTAACAGCTAATTCTAGCTCACTGTTCAAATATAATTATACACAACTTAAAAAAGAAATTTCAGATGATCTATGTTCATGGAACTGTAAACCCCTGTCATGGCTAGGCAGAATAGGTATAATTAAGATGAACATTCTACCCAGACTGCTCTACCTCTTTCAGACACTGCCGATCCCTATACCTAACCAATTTCTACGACAACTACAAAAAACAATAGATAACTTCATTTGGAGCGGGAATAGAAGCAGGGTACAAAGACAAACTATGTATCTGCCAAAGGAACGGGGGGGCCTGGGGGTACCGAATTTGACATTATATAGAAGAGCCATCTTGTTGCAGCAGATACTAGAATGGAGCCACAATACAGGTCAAAAGGACTGGGTACACATTGACAACCACATTATGGGGAGAGGTAACTCAGCATCACTAGCATGGACAGAACCCAGAAAGCGCCCAGATATACTTCACCAATACCCTAACATAATGGAAATATTCAAAGAATGGGACAGGACGATAGCTACTAACCCACATATAACAACCAGAGTGGGGCCGATGCTGCCAATAAGAGAAAACATGGATCTTCCATTGGGTAACCCTACTACAATACATAAGCCCTCATACAGACTTAGAGAAGGTACATTATACTTCGCAATAGAGAATGGGACAATAGCACCATTAGACAAGTTACAACAGTGGGACGTGAAAATATTCCCTTCCTGGTTAGCTCGAACACAATTGATTCACTATATATCTACACACAGACAAAAGTCAAACATGCAAAGAGAGCTCACCACATTTGAAAAACTATGTACACAAGACAACACACCTAGACATACAATCTCGCTAATATACAAAATCTTACTACTCCCGAGTGATAAAACATTACCGAATTATGTAAGATCATGGAATTCTGAATTAAACATTCCTGTAGATGACTCAACATGGATTAAATCATTCAGAAAAGCGGCCACTGCCTCGGCTTCGGCCATAATACAAGAGATGCACATAAAGTTCATTAGCAGGTGGTACCTGACACCCTATAGATTGCACAAATCTAACTCCCAGATAAGCGACCGGTGCTGGAGAGCATGCGGTCAGGAGGGTACAATACAACACATATGGTGGGAGTGTCCCTACATAACGGAATATTGGAGATCAGTCTTTAGATCTATATCATCTGTGCTAGGCATGGACATAGCACCCAACTTTCAACATCTCTTGTTTCTTCAGATTCCGAAATTCCAAAACAAATTACACAAAAGTATATTTCTTATCATGATAAACAGTGCTAAAAAACTCATACCAAAAAAATGGAAAACTAATACCCCACCGACAATACGGGAATGGCATATTCAGACCACAGAAATAATACAGTTAGAACGCTTACACTACCTAACCACAAACAATATACAATTCCACCAAGGAATTTTAGACCTATGGAATGAAGCCCGAATATAATAACAGAGCTGGACCCCACGCCTAATTAGACAACTGAGCTGGATTATCAAATAAAACTGCCCGGACCTCCCTCCCCTCCCCCATGCTCCCTACTCCCCCTTCACCTGTCTACAACCCCTCTCTCTTTACTTCTCCTTATTTTCTCAATATATTCAATAGTAAACTAAAGGGTTGACTAAGATACCACTTACTTTTCCAAAACATATACCTGACTATAAAAGGATATGATAACATTAGTAAAGAATGGACATAATGAAAAAATTGTATATATCTGATAGTAATTACCACACTATGTATAACTGGCAGGTATAGACCCAATATGTAATCAATGTTGTTGACCTTTTGGTTTTATGTTGTACACATTTATTTATCAATAAAAAATCTTTAAAAAAAAAAAAGAAAAAACAAACACATACAATACCCCCCCCCCAACATTACAACCCAACACCCACATACCCCTAATCTAACCCAAACCCCCCTTAAATAAACCTAACACTAAGCCCCTGAAGATCTTCCTACCTTATCTTCACCATATGTGACAGTCTATGATAGAAATAACTATTATATCTATCACTAGTTCACTGAGTGTATGCTACCATAATCTCCCAATAAACAGAACTAGTATATTGAGAATATAAATGGAAGCAATTTAATCTAAATGGATTTTCTTTTATAGTGGTATTGACAATGCTTGTTTTATCTTCACAAACAAAAGTAATCACTGATCTTTTATATAACAGATTCAAATAAAGCAAATAATAATAAGCAAATAACATGAAAACGATAAAAAGAAATAAGAAGTGAAAACGAAATGAAAATGAACAAAAATGGAATTAGTATAATGTTAGTGTGATGTTAATGACAAAACAACGGAGGCAGAAAGTAAAATGGAAGATGTGATAAAATAAAAGAATGTAATGTGTGAGTGGTAAGTATGAGAAACTGCGCAGGCTTATTACTGAATGGTTAGGTTTAAAGTACATGCCATCCGGAATACTATGCTTGATAGTTTTACAGAGTCAAACCTTTTTGCGGTGATCCGGTAAAAGAATTGTGTTTGGAGATATTTCAGGAGACTGTCAGTAAACAGCGTGAGATTCAGGGTACTGACCAGTGTTTGAGCGCGGAAGTCACAGCTGCTCTGATCTGCGTGAGCGTATCCTTCGATGTGGGGTTTTGCGGGTGACGTCAGCAGTTACTGACTGTGATCACAGCGTAAGTTGCAGCGCTGTTGAGGACTAAAAATATAAGTAGATATTTTAGGAATCAATATAAAGGTGAAATACTTTGTAATCCAAATGTATCCGGAATAAACACTAGAAGGAGAACAAAGGAAGTTATATTTAGTAAACTTTAAACAATTTACTGAGGCTTGATGGAGGAGAACAACAGTATAGGGAGAAAATAGTACTTCCCTTCAGTGATCCAATAATCAAGCAATGGACAATGGAAGTAAAGAACTTTTATAGGGAGTAGAATGGGGAGGAGATTTGACTTAAAGGGGTAGTATGAAAGTCAAATCCTGACAGATCCCCCCTGTCAAGAAGCCCCCCCAGGCAGTCGAGATCCAGGCTTCGTAGGAAAGGTAGCATGGAAATCGGCCAACAATTCAGGAGCATGTAAATCCCGAACAGGGATCCAGGAATTCTCATCTGAATCATAACCTTTCCAGTGAACAAGATATTCGAGGGTATTTCGACGTCTTCGGGAATCAAGAATTTCATCAACCTCATATTCCAGAGGATCCGCAATTGACATAGTAACATCGTCAATGCAAGGTTTATCCTTTCCCAAATACGGTTTCAAAAGTGAAACATGGAAAGACGGATGTATGTGCATTGAAGAGGGTAAACGTAAGGTCACAGCATTCTCATTTATGATCTTAACTATTGGAAAAGGTCCAATATACTGATCAGCAAGTTTCTTACTGAGAACCGGTAATTTTATGTTTTTCGTGGATAACCAGACTAAATCATCCAATTTATAAGTAGGTGCAGGGTTCCTTTTTTTGTCAAAATAGAATTTCTGAGTCTTCTTGGCATTTAACAGATGTTCCTGTAAACTCATGGTAACTTCTTTCAGAGAGTCTGTGTAATGAGAGACCGATGGAGAGTGGGGACATGTTAAATTCATGGGATATGTACGAGGGTGGTATCCATATGTCGCAAAAAAGGGAGAGATTTTGGTGGAACTGTTAACTGAATTATTGTAAGCAAATTCTGCATTCGAAATTAAGTCATACCAATTGTCTTGGTGATCAGAAATAAAACATCTGAGATATTGTTCAAGAATCTGATTGACTCTTTCCGTTAAACCGTTAGATTGTGGATGGAAAGCTGTAGTAAATTTTAATGTTATCTGCAAAGTTTTACAGAGAAATCTCCAAAACTTAGAAGTAAATTGTGTACCTCGATCTGACACTATAGACGTGGGTAAACCATGTAGTTTAATGACATGATCTTTAAAAGCAATAGCAGTTACATAGGCTGTGGGAGTTCTTTTCATTGGGATAAAATGTGCCAATCTTGTGAGGTGATCAACTACTACCATAATGGTGTTGTGTCCCTGGGAATGGGGTAAATCAACAATGAAATCTAGAGAAATTGTATCCCAGGGTTTCTGAGGTATGGGTAGTGGAGTCAAAAAACCATAGGGTTTATGGTGATCTTTCTTTTTGGTAGCGCAGATCTTACAATTGGAGATGTAGTTATGTAGGTCCATTTTCATATGGGGCCACCAATACATTTGTTTAATTAATTCAAGGCTTTTGTCCAAACCTGGATGTCCCGCTAAGGGGGTTTCATGATGTTGTTGTATAATCTGATTTCTTAGAGAGTTGGGTACAAAGATTAATTCTTTATACATGTAAAGTCCTGTTTCTGAGTCTGCAATACATACGGGAGGAATTTCATTATCTCTTTGTTGAGCTTGAAACAAATCACTTGTAGTAATGGTTGCAAATCCAATTATTTTGGAAGATGGAATTATAAAAGTTGAGTTTTCAACATCTTCCCTTGATTCAAACGATCTAGATAGAGCATCTGCCTTTACATTTTTTGTTCCTGGGATGTAAGTAAGGATAAAATTGAAACGGTCTAGAAACAGTGCCCATCTTACTTGTCTGGATGATAGAGTTTTATTTCTTTTAAGATATTGCAGATTCTTGTGATCTGTGTATACCTGAAATGGATCTTTGGTACCCTCAAGGAGGTGTCACCAATGTTCCATTGCTGCTTTCATTGCCAATAATTCTTTATCTCCCACTGAATAGTTTCGTTCAGCAGGAGTTAACCTTCGGGAAAAATAGGCAATAGGAAAATGGATTGTATCACTTTTTCTTTGTTGGGAAAGTATCGCTCCAATTCCTACGTTTGATGCATCTACTTCTAGGATATAAGGTAAATCTGGATCAGGTAATCTTAGAATTGGTGCTTTTGTAAATTCTTTCTTTAAATTGTGAAAAGCTTGCTCTGCCTTTTGATCCCATATGAATTTTTGTTTACCTGTTAATTGAGTAAGAGGTTGAACTATTGTAGAAAACTGATTGATAAATTTTCGGTAGAAATTGGTGAACCCTAAAAATCTTTGTAAAGATTTTAATGTAGTGGGTTTGGGCCAATTTTTGATTGCAGTTAATTTATCTTGATCCATTTGTATTCCTTGTGGGGATATAATGTAACCGAGGAACTTTATTGTGTCTTTATGGAATTGACATTTTTCCATTTTGGCATATAGCTTATGGTCTCTTAATGTAGCTAAGACCCATCGAACATGTTTCTTATGATCTGCTAATGTTTTTGAATAAATTAAAATGTCGTCAAGATAGACGATAACACATATGTCCATCAATTCTTTGAAAATCTCATTAATAAAGAATTGAAACGTTGCTGGGGCATTTGTCAGTCCAAATGGCATGACATTATACTGGAATAAGCCATACCTTGTTTTAAAAGCGGTTTTCCACTCATCCCCAGGTCTCATTCTAATTAAATTATAAGCTCCCTTTAAATCTAATTTCGTAAATATGGTTGCGCCTTGGAGTCGCTCAATTATTTCAGGGATGAGTGGTAAAGGGTATCTATTTTTAATTGTGACAGCATTCAGAGCTCGATAGTCAATGATCGGTCTGAGTGTGCCATCTTTATTAGTTACAAAAAATATAGCTGAAGCTATTGGTGATGATGATGGAGAAATAAAGCCCTTTCTCAGGTTTTCATCTAAGTATTCACGTAAGTGTTTTAACTCTTTTTGTGAAAGAGGAAATATCTTACCAGATGGTACCTCAACACCAGGTTTTGTGTCTATAGGACAATCAAAATGTCTATGTGGTGGAAGTGTTTCAGCATTTTTTAAATTAAATACATCAGTGTAATCTTTATAAACTTCAGGTAATATTGAAGTTATCTGTCCAATTGTAACATATGGAAAGCATGTTGTTTGACAGAAATGTGAATTGAAACTAATAATATTATGTACCCAATTTATTGATGGATTGTGTTTCTGTAACCATGGAAAACCAAGGATTATAGGATGAATGGAACTGGGAATGATATCAAAAGATAAAAATTCTTTATGACCGTCTGGTGTAATTGTTAGAAGTGGTATGGTGTGGTGTGTTATAGGACCTTTTAAGATCTGTGTACCATCTATGACTCTCACAAAAACAGGAGAAGTTTTCTGCATAATTGGTATTTTATTTATTCGTACTACTGACTCATCTATAAAGATGCCATCTGCACCAGAATCAACGATAGCTTCGTTCTGAACTTGTTGGTTGTCCCACTGCAAAGA
The DNA here is from genome assembly GCF_027579735.1 of Bombina bombina. NCBI lineage: Eukaryota > Metazoa > Chordata > Amphibia > Anura > Bombinatoridae > Bombina > Bombina bombina. The sequence continues at coordinate 850,267,878 of NC_069499.1, read as the reverse complement.
TAAAGTTATAGATAAATGACAAGTTGTTGTGGGAAGGTCAGAATGAAATTTATATGTCTGCTTACCCTTCTTTTGACGTAGAAGATTAGGACAGGTAGCCACATCATGGTCTTTGTTGGCACAGTACAAACAGAGATTTTCCAGTCTTCTTCTTTGTTTCTCTTCTGCACTGAGGGGTCCCCGAATTGTTCCTATTTCCATTGGTATAGGTGCTACATGTGATCGGTCTCTTTCAACATATGCTTGATAAGGTTTTTTAGGAGTCACTTCCTGTTGATGTTTTTCAAACTTTCTTTCACGGTATCTTCTATCCATGGTGATACACAATTTTATTAGAGTATCAAGAGTTTCTGGGAAATCCACTCTTGATAACTCATCCTTTAAATATTCGGAAAGACCAATTCTAAATTGGTTTTTGAGACTTACTGAATTCCACTGGGAATCAGTAGCCCATAACTGAAAATCAGCTATGTAGTCCTCCACAGGACGTTTTCCCCTGTTTTAATGACCTTAGACGTAACTCTGCTGTCTGTTGCTTATTCACATCGTCATATAAAATGGCCATGGTGCGAAAAAATTCATCTAATGAATTTAGTATTGGATCTTCAGTTTCCAGAAACCTATCTGCCCATGCTCTGGGTTCACCAGATAAATAGGAGATGGCAGTGAAAACTTTTATTTTCTCAGTTCTATAAGTCCTTGGTTTTAATGAGAATAATAGAATACATGTGTTTTTATATTCGCGGAATTTAGTGTGATCTCCAGAAAAAGGTAAAGGAAGATTTACCTGAGGTTCAGGCATCTCATTGGTTTTTTGAGTAATAAACTCATTTATCACTCTTTTAAGAGTGCTATTCTCATTTTTTAACTCAGTTAAACCTTGGGTTAGGATTTCTACTTTCTGATTTAAAGTAGTGATTTGATTAGTCTTTTCAGCAGGATCCATGTTAGATCTGAAATTGTAAGTGTAAAACTCATTCAGTTGTATATGTGTTAAAAAATAAAAAATTGTTATGGGCTTGATTATTCTGTGACAGTCTATGATAGAAATAACTATTATATCTATCACTAGTTCACTGAGTGTATGCTACCATAATCTCCCAATAAACAGAACTAGTATATTGAGAATATAAATGGAAGCAATTTAATCTAAATGGATTTTCTTTTATAGTGGTATTGACAATGCTTGTTTTATCTTCACAAACAAAAGTAATCACTGATCTTTTATATAACAGATTCAAATAAAGCAAATAATAAGCAAATAACATGAAAACGATAAAAAGAAATAAGAAGTGAAAACGAAATGAAAATGAACAAAAATGGAATTAGTATAATGTTAGTGTGATGTTAATGACAAAACAACGGAGGCAGAAAGTAAAATGGAAGATGTGATAAAATAAAAGAATGTAATGTGTGAGTGGTAAGTATGAGAAACTGCGCAGGCTTATTACTGAATGGTTAGGTTTAAAGTACATGCCATCCGGAATACTATGCTTGATAGTTTTACAGAGTCAAACCTTTTTGCGGTGATCCGGTAAAAGAATTGTGTTTGGAGATATTTCAGGAGACTGTCAGTAAACAGCGTGAGATTCAGGGTACTGACCAGTGTTTGAGCGCGGAAGTCACAGCTGCTCTGATCTGCGTGAGCGTATCCTTCGATGTGGGGTTTTGCGGGTGACGTCAGCAGTTACTGACTGTGATCACAGCGTAAGTTGCAGCGCTGTTGAGGACTAAAAATATAAGTAGATATTTTAGGAATCAATATAAAGGTGAAATACTTTGTAATCCAAATGTATCCGGAATAAACACTAGAAGGAGAACAAAGGAAGTTATATTTAGTAAACTTTAAACAATTTACTGAGGCTTGATGGAGGAGAACAACAGTATAGGGAGAAAATAGTACTTCCCTTCAGTGATCCAATAATCAAGCAATGGACACTGGAAGTAAGGAACTTTTATAGGGAGTAGAATGGGGAGGAGATTTGACTTAAAGGGGTAGTATGAAAGTCAAATCCTGACAGATCCCCCCTGTCAAGAAGCCCCCCCAGGCAGTCGAGATCCAGGCTTCGTAGGAAAGGTAGCATGGAAATCGGCCAACAATTCAGGAGCATGTAAATCCCGAACAGGGATCCAGGAATTCTCATCTGAATTATAACCTTTCCAGTGAACAAGATATTCGAGGGTATTTCGACGTCTTCGGGAATCAAGAATTTCATCAACCTCATATTCCAGAGGATCCGCAATTGACATAGTAACATCGTCAATGCAAGGTTTATCCTTTCCCAAATACGGTTTCAAAAGTGAAACATGGAAAGACGGATGTATGTGCATTGAAGAGGGTAAACGTAAGGTCACAGCATTCTCATTTATGATCTTAACTATTGGAAAAGGTCCAATATACTGATCAGCAAGTTTCTTACTGGGAACCGGTAATTTTATGTTTTTCGTGGATAACCAGACTAAATCATCCAATTTATAAGTAGGTGCAGGGTTCCTTTTTTTGTCAAAATAGAATTTCTGAGTCTTCTTGGCATTTAACAGATGTTACTGTAAACTCATGGTAACTTCTTTCAGAGAGTCTGTGTAATGAGAGACCGATGGAGAGTGGGGACATGTTAAATTCATGGGATATGTACGAGGGTGGTATCCATATGTCGCAAAAAAGGGAGAGATTTTGGTGGAACTGTTAACTGAATTATTGTAAGCAAATTCTGCATTCGAAATTAAGTCATACCAATTGTCTTGGTGATCAGAAATAAAACATCTGAGATATTGTTCAAGAATCTGATTGACTCTTTCCGTTAAACCGTTAGATTGTGGATGGAAAGCTGTAGTAAATTTTAATGTTATCTGCAAAGTTTTACAGAGAAATCTCCAAAACTTAGAAGTAAATTGTGTACCTCGATCTGACACTATAGACGTGGGTAAACCATGTAGTTTAATGACATGATCTTTAAAAGCAATAGCAGTTACATAGGCTGTGGGAGTTCTTTTCATTGGGATAAAATGTGCCAATCTTGTGAGGTGATCAACTACTACCATAATGGTGTTGTGTCCCTGGGAATGGGGTAAATCAACAATGAAATCTAGAGAAATTGTATCCCAGGGTTTCTGAGGTATGGGTAGTGGAGTCAAAAAACCATAGGGTTTATGGTGATCTTTTTTTTTGGTAGTGCAGATCTTACAATTGGAGATGTAGTTATGTAGGTCCATTTTCATATGGGGCCACCAATACATTCGTTTAATTAATTCAAGGCTTTTGTCCAAACCTGGATGTCCCGCTAAGGGGGTTTCATGATGTTGTTGTATAATCTGATTTCTTAGAGAGTTGGGTACAAAGATTAATTCTTTATACATGTAAAGTCCTGTTTCTGAGTCTGCAATACATACGGGAGGAATTTCATTATCTCTTTGTTGAGCTTGAAACAAATCACTTGTAGTAATGGTTGCAAATCCAATTATTTTGGAAGATGGAATTATAAAAGTTGAGTTTTCAACATCTTCCCTTGATTCAAACGATCTAGATAGAGCATCTGCCTTTACATTTTTTGTTCCTGGGATGTAAGTAAGGATAAAATTGAAACGGTCTAGAAACAGTGCCCATCTTACTTGTCTGGATGATAGAGTTTTATTTCTTTTAAGATATTGCAGATTCTTGTGATCTGTGTATACCTGAAATGGATCTTTGGTACCCTCAAGGAGGTGTCGCCAATGTTCCATTGCTGCTTTCATTGCCAATAATTCTTTATCTCCCACTGAATAGTTTCGTTCAGCAGGAGTTAACCTTCGGGAAAAATAGGCAATAGGAAAATGGATTGTATCACTTTTTCTTTGTTGGGAAAGTATCGCTCCAATTCCTACGTTTGATGCATCTACTTCTAGGATATAAGGTAAATCTGGATCAGGTAATCTTAGAATTGGTGCTTTTGTAAATTCTTTCTTTAAATTGTGAAAAGCTTGCTCTGCCTTTTGATCCCATATGAATTTTTGTTTACCTGTTAATTGAGTAAGAGGTTGAACTATTGTAGAAAACTGATTGATAAATTTTCGGTAGAAATTGGTGAACCCTAAAAATCTTTGTAAAGATTTTAATGTAGTGGGTTTGGGCCAATTTTTGATTGCAGTTAATTTATCTTGATCCATTTGTATTCCTTGTGGGGATATAATGTAACCGAGGAACTTTATTGTGTCTTTATGGAATTGACATTTTTCCATTTTGGCATATAGCTTATGGTCTCTTAATGTAGCTAAGACCCATCGAACATGTTTCTTATGATCTGCTAATGTTTTTGAATAAATTAAAATGTCGTCAAGATAGACGATAACACATATGTCCATCAATTCTTTGAAAATCTCATTAATAAAGAATTGAAACGTTGCTGGGGCATTTGTCAGTCCAAATGGCATGACATTATACTGGAATAAGCCATACCTTGTTTTAAAAGCGGTTTTCCACTCATCCCCAGGTCTCATTCTAATTAAATTATAAGCTCCCTTTAAATCTAATTTCGTAAATATGGTTGCGCCTTGGAGTCGCTCAATTATTTCAGGGATGAGTGGTAAAGGGTATCTATTTTTAATTGTGACAGCATTCAGAGCTCGATAGTCAATGATCGGTCTGAGTGTGCCATCTTTATTAGTTACAAAAAATATAGCTGAAGCTATTGGTGATGATGATGGAGAAATAAAGCCCTTTCTCAGGTTTTCATCTAAGTATTCACGTAAGTGTTTTAACTCTTTTTGTGAAAGAGGAAATATCTTACCAGATGGTACCTCAACACCAGGTTTTGTGTCTATAGGACAATCAAAATGTCTATGTGGTGGAAGTGTTTCAGCATTTTTTAAATTAAATACATCAGTGTAATCTTTATAAACTTCAGGTAATATTGAAGTTATCTGTCCAATTGTAACATATGGAAAGCATGTTGTTTGACAGAAATGTGAATTGAAACTAATAATATTATGTACCCAATTTATTGATGGATTGTGTTTCTGTAACCATGGAAAACCAAGGATTATAGGATGAATGGAACTGGGAATGATATCAAAAGATAAAAATTCTTTATGACCGTCTGGTGTAATTGTTAGAAGTGGTATGGTGTGGTGTGTTATAGGACCTTTTAAGATCTGTGTACCATCTATGACTCTCACAAAAACAGGAGAAGTTTTCTGCATAATTGGTATTTTATTTATTCGTACTACTGACTCATCTATAAAGATGCCATCTGCACCAGAATCAACGATAGCTTCGTTCTGAACTTGTTGGTTGTCCCACTGCAAAGATAAAGTTATAGATAAATTACAAGTTGTTGTGGGAAGGTCAGAATGAAATTTATATGTCTGCTTACCCTTCTTTTGACGTAGAAGATTAGGACAGGTAGCCACATCATGGTCTTTGTTGGCACAGTACAAACAGAGATTTTCCAGTCTTCTTCTTTGTTTCTCTTCTGCACTGAGGGGTCCCCGAATTGTTCCTATTTCCATTGGTATAGGTGCTACATGTGATCGGTCTCTTTCAACATATGCTTGATAAGGTTTTTTAGGAGTCACTTCCTGTTGATGTTTTTCAAACTTTCTTTCACGGTATCTTCTATCCATGGTGATACACAATTTTATTAGAGTATCAAGAGTTTCTGGGAAATCCACTCTTGATAACTCATCCTTTAAATATTCGGAAAGACCAATTCTAAATTGGTTTTTGAGACTTACTGAATTCCACTGGGAATCAGTAGCCCATAACTGAAAATCAGCTATGTAGTCCTCCACAGGACGTTTTCCCTGTTTTAATGACCTTAGACGTAACTCTGCTGTCTGTTGCTTATTCACATCGTCATATAAAATGGCCATGGTGCGAAAAAATTCATCTAATGAATTTAGTATTGGATCTTCAGTTTCCAGAAACCTATCTGCCCATGCTCTGGGTTCACCAGATAAATAGGAGATGGCAGTGAAAACTTTTATTTTCTCAGTTCTATAAGTCCTTGGTTTTAATGAGAATAATAGAATACATGCGTTTTTATATTCGCGGAATTTAGTGTGATCTCCAGAAAAAGGTAAAGGAAGATTTACCTGAGGTTCAGGCATCTCATTGGTTTTTTGAGTAATAAACTCATTTATCACTCTTTTAAGAGTGCTATTCTCATTTTTTAACTCAGTTAAACCTTGGGTTAGGATTTCTACTTTCTGATTTAAAGTAGTGATTTGATTAGTCTTTTCAGCAGGATCCATGTTAGATCTGAAATTGTAAGTGTAAAACTCATTCAGTTGTATATGTGTTAAAAAATAAAAAATTGTTATGGGCTTGATTATTCTGTGACAGTCTATGATAGAAATAACTATTATATCTATCACTAGTTCACTGAGTGTATGCTACCATAATCTCCCAATAAACAGAACTAGTATATTGAGAATATAAATGGAAGCAATTTAATCTAAATGGATTTTCTTTTATAGTGGTATTGACAATGCTTGTTTTATCTTCACAAACAAAAGTAATCACTGATCTTTTATATAACAGATTCAAATAAAGCAAATAATAAGCAAATAACATGAAAACGATAAAAAGAAATAAGAAGTGAAAACGAAATGAAAATGAACAAAAATGGAATTAGTATAATGTTAGTGTGATGTTAATGACAAAACAACGGAGGCAGAAAGTAAAATGGAAGATGTGATAAAATAAAAGAATGTAATGTGTGAGTGGTAAGTATGAGAAACTGCGCAGGCTTATTACTGAATGGTTAGGTTTAAAGTACATGCCATCCGGAATACTATGCTTGATAGTTTTACAGAGTCAAACCTTTTTGCGGTGATCCGGTAAAAGAATTGTGTTTGGAGATATTTCAGGAGACTGTCAGTAAACAGCGTGAGATTCAGGGTACTGACCAGTGTTTGAGCGCGGAAGTCACAGCTGCTCTGATCTGCGTGAGCGTATCCTTCGATGTGGGGTTTTGCGGGTGACGTCAGCAGTTACTGACTGTGATCACAGCGTAAGTTGCAGCGCTGTTGAGGACTAAAAATATAAGTAGATATTTTAGGAATCAATATAAAGGTGAAATACTTTGTAATCCAAATGTATCCGGAATAAACACTAGAAGGAGAACAAAGGAAGTTATATTTAGTAAACTTTAAACAATTTACTGAGGCTTGATGGAGGAGAACAACAGTATAGGGAGAAAATAGTACTTCCCTTCAGTGATCCAATAATCAAGCAATGGACACTGGAAGTAAGGAACTTTTATAGGGAGTAGAATGGGGAGGAGATTTGACTTAAAGGGGTAGTATGAAAGTCAAATCCTGACACCATAGAAGTCTTCTATCAACGGCATCTTCCATCTTCTTTCTTCCGGATCCATCTTGCAGACCTCCGACGTGGAACATCCTGCTGGCCCGACGGACTACCGACGAATGAAGGCTCCTTTAAGGGACGTCATCCAAGATGGCATCCCTCGAATTCCGATTGGCTGATAGGATTCTATCAGCCAATCGGAATTAAGGTAGGAATATTCTGATTGGCTGATGGAATCAGCCAATCAGAATCAAGTTCAATTCGATTGGCTGATCCGATCAGCCAATCAGATTGAGCTCGCATTCTATTGGCTGTTCCGATCAGCCAATAGAATGCAAGCTCAATCTGATTGGCTGATCGGATCGGCCAATCGGATTGAACATTATTCTGATTGGCTGATTCCATCAGCCAATCAGAATATTCCTACCTTAATTCCGATTGGCTGATAGAATCCTATCAGCCAATTGGAATTTGAGGGACGCCATCTTGGATGACGTCCCTTAAAGGAGCCTTCATTCATCGGTAGTCCATCGGACCAGCAGGATGTTCCACGTCGGAGGTCTGCAAGGTGGATCCGGAAGAAAGAAGATGGAAGATGCCGTTGATAGAAGACTTCAGCCGGATCATGGACCTCTTCAGCTCCCGCTTGGATGAAGACTTCAGCCGGATCATGGACATCTTCAGCCCCCTGCTTGGGCTTGGATCAAGACATCGGAGGAGCTCTTCTGGATCGATCGGTGAACCTGGTATGGTGAAGATAAGGTAGGAAGATCTTCAGGGGCTTAGTGTTAGGTTTATTTAAGGGGGGTTTGGGTTAGATTAGGGGTATGTGGGTGGTGGGTTGTAATGTTGGGGGGGGGTATTGTATGTGTTTTTTTTACAGGAAAAAGAGATGAATTCTTTGGGGCATGCCCCGCAAAGGGCCCTGTTCAGGGCTGGTAAGGTAAAAGAGCTTTGAACTTTAGTAATTTAGAATAGGGTAAGGCATTTTTTTATTTTGGGGGGCTTTGTTATTTTATTAGGGGGCTTAGAGTAGGTGTAATTAGTTTAAAATTGTTGTAATATTTTTCTGATGTTTGTAAATATTTTTTTATTTTTTGTAACTTAGTTCTTTTTTATTTTTTGTACTTTAGTTAGTTTATTTAATTGTATTTATTTGTAGATATTGTATTTAATTCATTTATTGATAGTGTAGTGTTAGGTTTAATTGTAGGTAATTGTAGGTATTTTATTTAATTAATGTATTGATAGTGTAGTGTTAGGTTTAATTGTAGGTAATTGTAGGTATTTTATTTAATTAATTTATTGATAGTGTAGTGTTAGGTTTAATAGTAACTTAGGTAAGGATTTATTTTACAGGTAAATTTGTAATTATTTTAACTATTTTATCTATTAAATAGTTCTTAACTATTTAATAGCTATTGTACCTGGTTAAAATAATTACAAAGTTACCTGTAAAATAAATATTAATCCTAAAATAGCTACAATATAATTATAATGTATATTGTAGCTATATTAGGATTTATTTTACAGGTAAGTATTTAGCTTTAAATAGGAATAATTTATTTAATAAGAGTTAATTAATTTATTTTACAGGTAACTTGGTATTTTATTTATTTTACAGGTAACTTGGTATTTATTTTAACTTAGGTACAATAGCTATTAAATAGTTAATAACTATTTAATAGCTATCTAGTTAAAAAAATTACCAATTTACCTGTAAAATAAATCCTAACCTAAGTTACAAATATACCAACACTATCAATAAATTAAATAAACTACAAATATCTAAACTAAAATACAATTAAATAATCTAAACTAAATTACACAAAAAACAAACACTAAATTACAAAAAATAAAAAAAAGATTACAAGATTTTTAAGCTAATTACACCTATTCTAAGCACCCTAATAAAATAATAAAGCCCCCCAAAGTAAAAATAATTCCCTGCCCTATTCTAAATTAAAAAAGTTAGCTCTTTTACCTTACCAGCCCTTAAAAGGGCCTTTTGCGGGGCATGCCCCAAAGAAAACTGCCAGATTGAAGATGCCGCTTTACTTGAAGAGATCACCGGATGGAAGAAGACTCTCTGCCGCTTGATTGAAGACATCGCTTGATGGAAGAAGATTTCACTGCAGCTTGCTTGAAGACATTGCCCGGATCGGATGAAGAGTTCTGCCCGGCGGGGTGAATACAAGGTAGGGAGATCTTCAGGGGGGTAGTGTTAGGTTTATTTAAGGGGGTTTGGGTTAGATTAGGGGTATGTGGGTGGTGGGTTGTAATGTTGGGGGGTGGTATTGTGTTTTTTTTTTTCAGGCAAAAGAGCAGTTTTCTTTGGGGCATGCCCCGCAAAAGGCCCTTTTAAGGGCTGGTAAGGTAAAAGAGCTAACTTTTTAAATTTAGAATAGGACAGGGAATTTTTTTTATTTTGGGGGGCTTTATTATTTTATTAGGGGGCTAAGAATAGGTGTAATTAGCTTAAAAATCTTGTATTTTTTTTTTACTTTTTGTAATTTAGTGTATGTTTTTTTGTGTAATTTAGTTTAGATTATTTAATTGTATTTTAGTTTAGATATTTGTAGTTTATTTAATTTATTGATAGTGTAGGTGTATTTGTAACTTAGGTTAGGATTTATTTTACAGGTAAATTGGTAATTATTTTAACTAGGTAGCTATTAAATAGTTATTAACTATTTAATAGCTATTGTACCTAAGTTAAAATAAATACCAAGTTACCTGTAAAATAAATATAAACCCTAAAATAGCTACAATGTAATTATTAATTATATTGTAGCTATCTTAGGGTTTATTTTATAGGTAAGTATTTAGATTTAAATAGGAATATTTTAATTAATAATATTAATATTAGATTTATTTTAATAAGAGTTTAGTTAGGGATGTTAGAGTTAGATAGGGTTATTATACTTAATATATATAATATAATAACAATATTAACTATATTAACCCTAATATAATTAGGGTTAATATAGTTAATATATATAATATAATAACTATATTAACTATATTAACCCTAATATAATTAGGGTTAATATAGTTAATATAGCTGGCGGCGGGGTATGGGGATTAAATTAGGGGTTAATAATTTTAAAATAGATGGCGGCGGGGTAGGGGGATTAAATTAGGGGTTAATAATTTTAAAATAGATGGCGGTGGGGTAGGGGCTCACTTTAGGGGGTTATAGATTTAATATAGCTGGCGGCGGGGTCCGGGAGCGGCGGTTTAGGGGTTAATAACTTTTTTTATTGTTAGGATAGTGAGGGGGGTTAGCGGATAGAGGGTTAGACGTGTCGGGCTATGTTTGGGAGGCGTGTTAGACAGTGCGGGTGATTTTATAACTTAGTCAGGTTTTGTAGGCGCCGGCAGTTTCTAAAGTGCCGTAAGTCACTGGCGACTCCAGAAATTTGTACTTACGCAGATTTCTGGACATCGCCGGTTTTTCCTACTTATGCCAGTTTAGCATCTGACGGCGCTGTATATTGGATAGCTCGAGTTGCGAGCTGAAACTGCGGGCGACGCGGGTTCCCTCGCTTGCGCCGAAAACTACGCCGTATATCGGATCGCCCCAGATGAGAGGAAACAGAATCAGTTTGCTCTATAATGACAAAAAAACAGGCAAGCAGTGAGAAAATAAAAATATAGACACCGATTTAAAGGGATAGAAAAGTAAAAATCATACTTGCATGATTCAGATAGAGCATGGAATTTTAAAACACTTTTAAATTTACTTCATTTTTTATATGTGCTTTGTTCTCTTGGTATCCCTTGTTGAAAAAGGATACCCACATATCCTACACTAGTGGGAGCTAGCTAGTGATTGGTGCCTGCACAAATTTGTCTCTTGTGATTATCTAACTAGATGTGTTCAGCTAGCTGCCAGTAGTGCAACGCTCTTCCTTCAGCAAAGGATAACAAGATAATGAAGCAAATTTCATAATAGAAGTAAATTGGAAAGTTGTTTGAAATTGTACGTTCTATCAAAATCATGAAATAAACTTTTGGGGTTTCCTGTCCCTTAACCCCTTAATGACCACAGCACTTTTCCATTTTCTGTCCATTTGGGACCAAGGCTATTTTTACATTTTTGCAGTGTTTGTGTTTAGCTGTAATTTTCCTCTTACTCATTTACTGTACCCACACATATTATATACAGTTTTTCTCGCCATTAAATGGACTTTCAAAAGATACCATTATTTTCATCATATCTTATAATTTACTATTAATAAAATTATAACTTTTTCTAACTTTGACCCCCAAAATCTGTTACACATCTACAACCACCAAAAAAATCCCATGCTAAATAGTTTCTAAAATTTGTTCTTAGTTTAGAAATACCCAATTTTTACATGTTCTTTGCTTTTTTTGCAAGTTATAGGTCCATAAATACAAGTAGCACTTTGCTATTTCCAAACCACTTTTTTTCAAAATTAGCGCTAGTTACATTGGAACACTAATATCTTTCAGGAATCCCTGAATATCCATTGACATGTATATATTGATCTAGGCCCATTTTGGTATATTTCATGCCACCATTTCACCGCCAAATGCGATCAAATAAAAAAAATTGTTAACTTTTTCACAATTTTTTTCACAAACTTTAGGTTTCTCACTGAAATTATTTACAAACAACGTATGCAATTATAGCATAAATGGTTGTAAATGCTTCTCTGGGATCCCCTTTGTTCAGAAATAGCAGACATATATGGCTTTGGCTTTGCTCTTTGGTAATTAGAAGGCTGCTAAATGCCACTGCGCACCACACGTGTATTATGCCCAGCAGTGAAGGGGTTAATTAGGGAGCATGTAGGGAGCTTCTAGGGTTAATTTTGGCTTTAGTGTAGCATAGTAGACAACTCAAATTATTGATCTAGGCCCATTATGGTATATTTCATGCGACCATTTCATAGCCAAAAGCGATCAAATTTTAAAAAACGTTAAATTTTTCACAATTTTAGGTTTCTCACTGAAATTATTTACAAACAGCTTGTGCAATTATGGCACAAATGGTTGTAAATGCTTCTCTGGGATCCCCTTTGTTCAGAAATAGCAGACATATATGACTTCGGCGTTGCTTTTTGGTAATTAGAAGGCCGCTAAATGCTGCTGCGCATCACACGTGTATTATGGCTAGCAGTGAAGGGGTTAATTCGGTAGTTTGTAGGGAGCTTGCAGGGTTAATTTTAGCTTTAGTGTAGAGATCAGCCTCCCACCTGACACATCAGACCCCCTGATCCCTCCCAAACAGCTCCCTTCCCTCCCCCACCCCACAATTGTACACTAACACCCATAAACTACACTATTAAACCCTACATCGCAAATACTATATTAAAAACTTATTAACCCCTAATCTGCCGCCCACCCACATAGCCAACACTAAAAAAACATATTAACCCCTAAACCACAGAACCCCCACATAGCCAACACTAAATAAACATATTAACCCCTAAACCGCCGGCCCACCACATAGCTGCTACTATAAAAAAATCCTATTAACCTCTAAACCGCCGAACCCCAAATCGCTACTACTAAAATAAATCTATTAACCCCTAAACTGCCAACCCCCCACATTGATAATACTAAACTAAAAACTATTAACCCCTAAACTGCCACCCCCACATCCTAAAACACTAAATAAACCTATTAACCCCTAAACCGCCAGCCCCCACATCGCTACTACTAAAATAAATCTATTAACTCCTAAATCGCCGGCCCCCCACATTGATAATATTAAACTAAAACTATTAACCTAAACCGCCGGTCCCCCACATCATAAAACACTAAATGAAACTATTAACCCCTAAACCCCCCTAATTTTAAATTAAAATTACAATATAACTACCTTAAAATAAATAAATAAATTTTACCTATAAAATTAAAAAAACTAACTGCTAGATTACGAGTTTTGTCGGTAAAGACTTGCGTTGCTAACGAGCCTTTTTTTTCCAGCGCTCACTTTAAACAACGCTGGTATTACAAGTTTTCTGAATGGCTGCGTTAGCCTCAGAAAAGTGAGCGTTGAGCAAATTTAGCTCCACATCTCACTGTAATACCAGCATTGCTTACGATAACGGTAAGCTGGCTAAAACGTGCTCGTGCACGATTTCCCCATAGAAAACAATGGGGCTGAGACGGCTAAAAAACACCAGCAAAAAAGCAGCGTCCAGCTTCTAACGCAGCCCCATTGCTTCCTATGGGAAAATAAAAAATATGTCTACACCTAACACCCTAACATGAACCCGGAGTCTAAACACCCCTAATCTTACACTTATTAACCCCTAATCTGCCGCCCCCGACATCGCCGACACCTGCATTTTATTATTAACCCCTAATCTGCCGCTCCGGACACCGCCGCCACCTACATTATACCTATGAACCCCTAATCTGCTGCCCCTAACATCGCCGACACCTACATTATATTTATTAACCCTAATCTGCCTCCCCCAATGTCGCCACAACCTACCTACAATTATTAACCCCTAATCTGCTGACCCCAACGTCACCGCCACTATAACTAAATGTATTAACCCCTAAACCTAATTCTAACCCTTACCCTAACACCCCCCTAACTTTTAAATATAATTAAAATAAATCTAAATAAAATTACTATAATTAAATAAATTAAAGGGACATTATGCACTCATATTTTCTCTCCTTTATTGGATTTAGCATGGTATGTGTAGTTATTGTACCCCTCCTGACCTTTGTCAACCTAAAGGAAAAAGTATTTATTAGCATGTGAACACTATAAAATGTGTAATACTTACCAAACCCAGACCGTTTCTGTGAATACGTTCAGCCACTTCAGGTATGCGCGCTCCTGTAAGGATCCGTTGTACAGCGCATGTGTGCCATTGTCTCTGACGTCACCTTGTCTTCAGCATGGGATCGCGCTCTGCTGTGCACGCTTCCGCGATCCCATGCTTCTCATTGGTGGTGATGTCAGTTCTATTGTGAGGAGCGTAATCAAATGCTCCTCACAGTAGAACTGTCAGTAGAAAAAAAAAATTTTGGGATACTGACAAAATATCTGGCAAGGTTCAAGTGTATTTGTCAGACAAACACTTTAGCTGTGTTTGTGTAAATGAGACATTGATCTGCTAGGACTGGTGTGTTTGTGTGAAAAGAGACTTTTTTATGGCTTTATAAATATTTGTGTAAAGTAGATATGAAGCTATAAAGATCTGGATATGTTTTCATATACACGCAGCAGTTTGCAATAGAAAAAGGCATCCCTTACACTCCACACAACAGTTTATGCTTCTTATCCATTGTGAGGTGAAAAACGGTCTCTTGAATTATATACATTGCTTTTTATGCTATCATCTTTTGTTCTGATTTTTTTTTTTTTTTTTTTTACCAAACAAACGTGATCTGCATATATTGTGACATTTCCTTACAATAGCACTATTCTCTTTCGGCTAGATTTAGAGTTTTGTCGGTAACGACCCGCGTAGCTAACGCTGGTTTTTTTTCCCCGGCACCTTTTAAATACCTGGTATTGCTGGTGTTTCGAGTTCACAGAAGGGCTGCGTTACCCTCCAAAAATGGAGCGTATAGCATATTTATCGCCACTGCAACTCTCAATACCAGTGGTGCTTACGGACGCGGCCAGCTTCAAAAATGTGCTCGTGCACGATTCCCCCAAAGGAAACAATGGGGCCGTTTGAGCTGGAAAAAAAAACCTAACACCTGCAAAAAAGCAGCGTTCAGCTCCTAACGCAGCCCCATTGTTTCCTATGGGGAAACACTTCATAAGTCTGCACCTAACACCCTAACATGTACCCAGAGTCTAAACACCCCTAACCTTACATTATTAACCCCTAATCTACCGCCCCCGCTATCGCTGACCCCTGCATATTTTTTTTAACCCCTAATCTGCCGCTCCGTATACCGCCACCACCTACGTTATCCCTATGTACCCCTAATCTGCTGCCCCTAACACCGCCGACCCCTATATTATATTTATTAACCCCTAATCTGCCGCCCCCAACGTCGCCGCCACCTACCTACACTTATTAACCCCTAATCTGCCGACGGACCTCACCACTACTGTAATAAATGTATTAACCCCTAAAGCTAAGTCTAACCCTAACACTAACACCTCCCTAAGTTAAATATAATTTTTATCTAACAAAATAAATTAACTCTTATTAAATAAATTATTCCTATTTAAAGCTAAATACTTACCTGTAAAATAAATCCTAATATAGCTACAATATAAATTATAATTATATTGTAGCTATTTTAGGATTAATATTTATTTTACAGGCAACTTTGTATTTATTTTAACCAGGTACAATAGCTATTAAATAGTTAATAACTATTTAATAGCTACCTAGTTAAAATAATTACAAAATTACCTGTAAAATAAATCCTAACCTAAGTTACAATTAAACACTACACTATCAATAAATTAATTAAATAAAATACCTACAATTATCTACAATTAAACCTAACACTACACTATCAATAAATAAAGTAAATACAAATACCTACAAATAAATACACTAACTAAAGAACAAAAAATAAAAAAGAACTAAGTTACAAAAAATAAAAAATAATTTACAAACATTAGAAAAAGATTACAACAATTTTAAGCTAATTACACCTACTCTAAGCCCCCTAATAAAATAACAAAGCCCCCCAAAATAAAAAAATTCCCTACCCTATTCTAAAATAAAAATAGAAAAGCTCTTTTACCTTACCAGCCCTTAAAAGGGCCTTTTGCAGGGCATGCCCCAAAGAAAACAGCTCTTTTGCCTGAAAAAAAAACATACAATACCCCCCCCCAACATTACAACCCACCACCCACATACCCCTAATCTAACCCACACCCCCCATAAATAAACCTAACACTAAGCCCCTGAAGATCTCCCTACCTTATCTTCACCACGCCGGGTATCACCGATCGGTCCAGAAGAGCCTCCGAAGTCTTCATCCAAGCCCAAGCGGGGGCTGAAGAGATCCATCATTGGGCTGAAGAGGTCCATCATCGGGCTGAAGAGGTCCATCATCGGGCTGAAGAGGTCCATCATCGGGCTAAAGTCTTGATCCAAGCGGCGGCTGAAGAGGTCCATCATCGGGCAGAAGTCTTCATCCTATCCGGGCAGAAGAGGACATCCGGACCGGTAGACATCTTCATCTAAACCGCATCTTCTATCTTCATCCATCCGGAGCGGAGCCATCTTCTTCCAGCCGACGCGGATCCATCCTCTTCTACCGACACCTACTCGCCAAATCACGGTTCCTTTAAATGACGTCATCCAAGATGGCGTCCCTCGAATTCCGATTGGCTGATAGGATTCTATCAGCCAATCGGAATTAAGGTAGGAAAATTATGATTGGCTGATTGGATCAGCCAATCGGATTGAACTTGCATTCTATTGGCTGTTCCGATCAGCCAATAGAATGCGAGCTCAATCTGATTGGCTGATTGGATCAGCCAATCGGATTGAACTTGAATCTGATTGGCTGATTCCATCAGCCAATCAGAGTTTTCCTACCTTAATTCCGATTGGCTGATAGAATCCTATCAGCCAATCGGAATTCGAGGGACGCCATCTTGGATGACGTCATTTAAAGGAACCGTCATTCGGCGAGTAGGCGTCAGTAGAAGAGGATAGATCCGCGTCAGCTGGAAGAAGATAGCTCCGCTCCGCTCCGCTCCGGATGGATGAAGATAGAAGATGCGGCTTGGATGAAGATGTCTACCGGTCCGGATGTCCTCTTCTGCCCGGATAGGATGAAGACTTCTGCCCGATGATGGATCTCTTCAGCCCCCGCTTGGGCTTGGATGAAGACTTCGGAGGCTCTTCTGCACCGACCGGTGAACTCGGCGTGGTGAAGATAAGGTAGGAAGATCTTCAGGGGCTTAGTGTCTTAAGGACATATGACGGAATTTTTCCGTCATAAAACAATTGAGCAAACTGAAAGCTGTGTCCTTAAAGGGTTAAGGGGGTTTGGGTTATATTAGGGGTATGTGGGTGGTGGGTTGTAATGTTGGGGGGGGGTATTGTATGTTTTTTTTATGGCAAAAGAGCAGAATTCTTTGGGGCATGCCCAGCAAAAGGCCCTTTTAAGGGCTGTCAAGGTAAAAGAGCTTTTCTATTTTTATTTTAGAATAGGGTAGGGAATTTTTTTATTTTGGGGGGCTTTGTTATTTTATTAGGGGGCTTAGAGTAGGTGTAATTATCTTAAAATTGCTGTAATCTTTTTCTAATGTTTGTAAATTATTTTTTTATTTTTTGTAACGTAGTTCTTTTTTATTTTTTGTACTTTAGTTAGTTTATTTAATTGTATTTATTTGTAGGTATTTTATGTAATTAATTTATTGATAGTGTAGTGTTAGGTTTAATTGTAGATAATTGTAGGTATTTTATTTAATTAATTTATTGATAGTGTAGTGTTAGGTTTAATTGTAACTTAGGTTAGGATTTATTTTACAGGTAATTTTGTAATTATTTTAACTAGGTAGCTATTAAATAGTTATTAACTATTTAATAGCTATTGTACCTGGTTAAAATAAATACAAAGTTACCTGTAAAATAAATATAAATCCTAAAATAGCTACAATATAATTATTATTTATATTGTCGCTATATTAGGGTTTATTTTACAGGTAAGTATTTAGCTTTAAATAGGAATAATTTATTTAATAAGAGTTAATTTATTTTGTTAGATAAAAATTATATTTAACTTGGGGGGTGTTAGTGTTAGGGTTAGACTTAGCTTTAGGGGTTAATAAATTTATTAGAGTAGCGGTGGGGTCCGATCGGCAGATTAGGGGTTAATACTTGAAGTTGGGTGTCAGCGATGTTAGGGAGGGCAGATTAGGGGTTAATACTATTTATTATAGCGTTATTGAGGCGGGAGTGAGGCGGATTAGGGGTTAATAACTTTATTATAGTAGCGGTGAGGTCCGGTCGGCAAATTAGGGGTTAATAAGTGTAGTTAGGTGGCGGCGACGTTGGGGGCGGCAGATTAGGGCTTAATAAATATAATATAGGGGTCGGCGGTGTTAGGGGCAGCAGATTAGGGGTACATAGGGATAACGTAGGTTGCGGCGGTGTGCGGTCGGCAGATTAGGGGTTAAAAAACTTTAATAGAGTGGCGGCGATGTGGGGGGGCCTCGGTTTAGGGGTACATAGGTAGTTTATGGGTGTTAGTGTACTTTAGAGCACAGTAGTTAAGAGCTTTATGAACCGGCGTTAGCCCATAAAGCTCTTAACTCCTGACTTTTTGCTGTGGCTGAAGTCTTGTCGTTAGATTTCTAACGCTCACTTCAGCCAAGACTCTAAATACCGGCGTTAGAAAGATCCCATTGAAAAGATAGGATACGCAATTGATGTAAGGGGATCTGCGGTATGGAAAAGTCGCGGCTGCAAAGTGAGCGTTAGACCTTTACCTACACGACTCTAAATACCAGCGGTAGCCCAAAACCAGCGTTAGGAGCCCCTAATGCTGGTTTTGACGGCTAACGCCAAACTCTAAATCTAGGTGTTTGTTATCCAAAAACTGAGAAAAAAATAATGTCTATAATAAATAAATTAAAAAAAAGGATTATGTATAAAAATGAAATTCATTCATATTTAAAAAGCAATACAAAGATCATAAGAAAATAATATAATAATATAATGTTTGTAGATATGTTTATTGCCTCTGCTAAGTGCCATATCAGCAGATGACATACGTGTTTTCTCTAATCTTTGTTTAGTTATGTTCCACTGTCAGTAACCTAAGACCCACCAGTTTAAACCTAGTCAGAGGCTCCATATGTCAAAAAATTAAAAATTAATGCCTACATAATAATGGTTTACAAACTAATAGTACATATATTCGTATTCCTGTTTTTAACTTTTTATTGATACATTGTGAAAATGCTCTTGTAACAATTCTGTGGTTCATATCTATCCTTGTCTATTTGATAAATGTAACCGGGTTCTGGATTATTTATTGCCGACTTCTTGAAACCTAAAACTTGCAGACTTTGCTGCTCACATTTTTGGAAGATTGTACTGATTGAATTCCAGATCGACTGACGCGCTGTGACAGAAGCTGTGGGTGTAATGTTTGTGAATAAAGTGCAGCGGTTTCATATGTACACCTACTTTTCATATGTACGGTGTGTATATATGAAAAGTAGGTATACATATGAAACCGCTGCACTTTATTCACAAGCATTACACAGCTTCTGTAACAGCGCGTCATTCTATCTGGAATTCAGTGCGCTTGCACAAAAGAATACAGTGCACGAGCAAGCCGTGCACGTAAAAGCTGGTGCATGCGCCAATTTAAAGGGGACAGTTCAACTGACAAATTGCATATGCAACCTTATTGGTCAGTAGTTGTTAGCATACTGTGTGTTAGCTCTGCCCTTCTATGAAGGCGGAGCATTACGGCGACGGACAAAGGGTGAATGTGTAAGTTCAAATTTTAAATTTACCGCTATTAAAATAATGTTTTTCAATAACATTGGGGCATATACACTAATTGACAATAAATGTATACAATAAATGTTAGAAATTTTGAGTGCATAATGGTCCTTTAATCCTATTTATAACTAAATACTTACCTATAAAATAAACCCTAATATAGCTATAATATAACTAATAGTTACATTATAGCTATTTTAGGATTTATTTTTATTGACAATAAATGTATACAATAAATGTTAGAAATTTTGAGTGCATAATGGTCCTTTAATCCTATTTATAACTAAATACTTACCTATAAAATAAACCCTAATATAGCTATAATATAACTAATAGTTACATTATAGCTATTTTAGGATTTATTTTTATTGACAATAAATGTATACAATAAATGTTAGAAATTTTGAGTGCATAATGGTCCTTTAATCCTATTTATAACTAAATACTTACCTATAAAATAAACCCTAATATAGCTATAATATAACTAATAGTTACATTATAGCTATTTTAGGATTATTTTTTTTTATTCACAAGCATTACACAGCTTCTGTAACAGCGCTTCATTCTATCTGGAATTCAGTGCGCTTGCACAAAAGAATACAGTGCACGAGCAAGCCGTGCACGTAAAAGCTGGTGCATGCGCCAATTTAAAGGGGACAGTTCAACTGACAAATTGCATATGCAACCTTATTGGTCAGTAGTTGTTAGCATACTGTGTGTTAGCTCTGCCCTTCTATGAAGGCGGAGCATTACGGCGACGGACAAAGGGTGAATGTGTAAGTTCAAATTTTAAATTTATCGCTATTAAAATAATGTTTTTCAATAACATTGGGGCATATACACTAATTGACAATAAATGTATACAATAAATGTTAGAAATTTTGAGTGCATAATGGTCCTTTAATCCTATTTATAACTAAATACTTACCTATAAAATAAACCCTAATATAGCTATAATATAACTAATAGTTACATTATAGCTATTTTAGGATTTATTTTTATTTTACAGGCAACTTTGTATTTATTTTAACTAGGTAGAATAGTTATTAAATAGTTATTAACTATTTAATAACTACCTAGCTAAAATAAATACAAAATTACCTGTAAAATAAATCCTAACCTTAGTTACAATTACACCTAACACTACTCTATAAATAAATTAACTAAATTAAATTAAACTAATTACAATTAAATAAATTAAATTATGAAAAAAAAACACTAAATTACAGAAAATAAAAAAGAAATTACAATTTTTTAAACTAATTACACCTAATCTAATCCCCCTAATAAAATAAAAAAGCCCCCTAAAATAATAAAATTCCCTACCCTATACTAAATTACAAATAGCCCTTAAAAGGGCCTTTTGCGGGCATTTCCCCAAAGTAATCAGCTCTTTTACCTGTAAAAAAAAAATATACAATACCCCCCCCCCAACATTACAACCCACCACCCACACACCCCTACTCTAAAACCCACCCAATCCCCCCTTAAAAAACCTAACACTAACCCCCTGAAGATCACCCTACCTTGAGCCGTCTTCACCCAGCCGGGCACAAGTGGTCATCCGATCCGGGCAGAAGTCTTCATCCAATTGGGGCAGAAGAGGTCCTCCAGGCGGCAGAAGTCTACATCCAGGCTGCATCTTCTATCTTCATCCTTACGGCGCGGAGCGTGTCAGCCGACGCAGAGCATCCTCTTCAATTGTACTCCTAACGAAGAATGAAGGTTCCTTTAAATGACATCATCCAAGATGGCGTGCCTCGAATTCCGATTGGCTGATAGGATTCTATCAACCAATGGGAATAAAGGTAGGAAAAATCTGATTGGCTGATTCAATCAGCCAATCGGATTGAAGTTCAATCCGATTGGCTGATCCAATCAGCCAATAGAATGCAAGTTCAATCCTATTGGCTGATTGGATCAGCCAATCGGATTGAACTTCAATCCGATTGGCTGATAGCATCAGCCAATCTGATTTTTCCTACCTTAATTCCAATTGGCTGATAGAATCCTATCAGCCAATCGGAATTCGAGGGACGCTATCTTGGATGACGTCAATTAAAGGAACCTTCATTCTTCATTAGGACTTCAATTGAAGAGGATGCTCCGCGTCGGCTGGATTGAAGATGGACCCACTCCTTGCCGGAAGGATGAAGATAGAAGATGCAGCCTGGATGAAGACTTCTGCCGTCTGGAGGACCTCTTCTGCCCCGATCGGATGAAGACTTCTGCCTGGATCGGATGACCACTTGTGCCCGGCTGGGTGAAGACGGCTCAAGGTAGGTGATCTTCAGGGGGTTAGTGTTAGGTTTTTTTAAGGGGGGATTGGGTGGGTTTTAGAGTAGGGGTGTGTGGGTGGTGGGTTGTAATGTTGGGGGGGTATTGTATTTTTTATTTTACAGGTAAAAGAGCTGATTACTTTGGGGCAATGCCCAGCAAAAGGCCCTTTTAAGGGCTATTTGTAATTTAGTATAGTGCAGGGAATTTTATTATTTTGGGGGGCTTTTTTATTTTATTAGGGGGATTAGATTAGGTGTAATTAGTTTAAAAAAATGTAATTTCTTTTTTATTTTCTGTAATTTAGTGTTTTTTTTCGTAATTTAGTTTATTTTATTTAATTGTAATTAGTTTAATTTAATTTAGTTAATTTATTTATTTATAGAGTAGTGTTAGGTGTAATTGTAACTTAGGTTAGGTTTTATTTTACAGATAATTTTGTATTTATTTGAGCTAGGTAGTTATTAAATAGTTAATAACTATTTAATAACTATTCTACCTAGTTAAAATAAATACAAAGTTTCCTGTAAAATAAAAATATATCCTAAAATAGCTATAATGTAACTACTAGTTATATTGTAGCTATATTAGAGTTTATTTTATAGGTAAGTATTTAGTTTTAAATAGGATTAATTTATTTAATGATAGTAATTTTACTTTGATTTATTTAAATTATATTTAAGTTAGAGGGGTGTTAGGGTTAGACAGGTTTAGGGGTTAATACATTTAATATTGTTGCGGCGACGTTGGGTGCGGCAGATTAGGGGTCAATAAATGTAGGTAGGTGTCGGCGATGTTAGGGATGGCAGATTAGGGGTTAATAAAATGTACTTAGTGTTTGCGAGGCAGGAGTGCCGCGGTTTAGGGGTTAATACATTTATTTAAGTGGCAGAGATGTCCGGTCGGCAGATTATGGGTTAAAAAATGTATTATAGGGTTTGCGATGTGGGGGGACCTCGGTTTAGGGGTTCATAGGTAGTTTATGGGTGTTAGTGTACTTTTTAGAACTTTAGTTAAGAGTTTTATGTTACGGCATTAGCCCATAAAACTCTTAACTACTGACTTTTAAATGCGGTAGAAGTCTTGACAGGAGAGGGTCTACCGCTCACTTCTTCCAAGACTTGTAATAACGGTGTTAGGAAAATCCCATTAAAAAGATAGGATACGCAATTGACGTAAGGGGATTTGCGGTAGCCAAAAGTTGCGGAAGAAAGGTGAGTGGTACACCTGTACCTGCCAAATTTGTAATACCAGCAGGCGTTAAAAAGCAGCGTTGGGACCTCTCAATGCTGCTTTTTAAGGCTAACCCAGAAATCTAGCCGTAAGATTAAACTAAATTAACCTAACTTTACTATTTAAAAAAATTCAATAAACTAAAAATAAAAAACCTAAATTACAATATTACAAAATCCTAACACTACTACACATCCAGAGCGGAGCCTGATCTTTATGCGATTACACTGCACACTGAAGCTTGAATGCAAGGTACCCCTTTTTTATATTGGGGTACCATTGCATTCCTATTGGCTGAAAAATTCAAATCAGCCAATAGGATGAGAGATGCTTAAATTCTATTGGCTGTTCAAATCAGCCAATAGAATTTAAGCAACTCTGCGCCGCCACAGCTCGGTGCCAACGGGATGAAATAGAAGATGCCCCCACAATGGAGGAAGATGTCACCACCTGGATGAAGACTTCTTGCCGCCTGGATGAAGATGGATGTCCGGACTTCAGGAACTGTGAGTAGATTTTCTGGGGTTAGTGTTAGGTCTTTTATTTATTTTTTTGGGTGGTTTTTTTTAGATTAGGTTTTTTTTATTTTAATGGGCACAAAAGAGCTGATTGCCCTTTTAAGGGCAATGCCCATACAAATGCCCCTTTAGGGGCAATGGGTAGCTTAGGTTTTTTTTAGATTTAGGTTTTTTTTATTTTGGGGGGGTTGGTTGGGGTGGGGTTTACTTTTAGAGGGGACTTTGTAATTTTGTTATGTGAAAGAGCTATTTAACTTACGGCAATGCCCTACAAAAGGCCCTTTTAAGGGCTATTGGTAGTTTATTGATAAATTTGGGGTGTTTTTATTTTGGGGTGGCTTTTTTGTTTTTATAGGGCTATTAGATTAGGTTTAATTTTTATTATTTTGGATAATTTCGTTTATTATTTTTTGTAATCTTAGTGTTTTTTATTTTTCGTAATTTTAGTGGGGGGGGTTTTTGGAAATGTTATTTTTTTATTTTTTTCGTAGTGTTAGGTTTTTTAATTTTGATTTTTTTTTTTAATTCAGTTAATTTTATTTTTTATAAAGTTTTGTTAGGTTTATTTATAGTTTAATCTTAGTTTTTTTTTATTTCACAGGTAAGTTTTTATTTATTTTAAGATAGTTATATAGTAAATTTAATTTAAAGTATAGGGGATAGTTAGGTTTAGGGGTTAATAGTTTCATTTAGTGTGTTGTGATGTGGGGGGCCGGCGGTTTAAGGATTAATAGTTTTATTATAGTAGTAGCGATGTGTGGGGTAAGTGTTAGCAATACGGGGGCGGTGGTTTAGAGGTCAATAACTTTATTTAGTGTCTGCGATGTCGGGGGGTGGCAGATTAGAGGTATTTAGACTAGGGGTTTATGTTAGGCCTTGGGTTTTGTGCAGTATGGAGCTTACCGCACCGTATCGCACAACAAAATAAGTTTTCTCAGTAACTTGTAATGGCAGCGCTATGGAGAGTGCGATACCGCTCATTTTTTTGCGCTATTTGCGAACACCCAGATTAGTGGAAAACTTGTAATCTTGGTGAATAATAGGTAGGGTAAATAAAGCAACCTTACACCCAAATAAAGCAGCTCTTGGAAGTAATGAAATCTTACTTCCTCACCTGATGCTTAAAGGGACAGTCTAGTCCAAAATAAACTTTCATTATTCAGATAGAGAATTTAATTTTAAACAATTTTCCAATTTACTTTTATCACCAATTTTGCTTTGTTCTCTTGGTATTCTTAGTTGAAAGCTAAACCTAGGAGGTTCATATGCTAATTTTAAAGCCCTTGAAGGCCGCCTCTTTTCTCAGGGAATTTTGACAGTTTTTTACCACTAGAGAGTGTTAGTTCATGTGTGTCCTATAGATAGCACTGTGCTCATGCACGTGGAGTTCAGGTGAGCAAGCTCTGATTGGCTAAAATGGATGTCTGTCAAAAGAACTGAAATAAGGGGGCAGTTTGCAGAGGCTTAGATACAAATTAATCACAGAGGTAAAAAGTGTATTTATAGAACTGTGTTGGTTATGCAAAACTAGGGAATGGGTAATAAAGGGATTATCTATCTTTTTAAACAATAAAAATTCTGGTGTAGACTGTCCCTTTAAGTAAATTTTAGGAGTGTTAGATATCCATATCGATAAAAAAATCTTAAACTACCCATTGCCCCGTAAAAGGGCATTTGGATGGGCATTGCCCTTAAAAGGGGCATTCAGCTCTTTTGCTGCCCAAAAAATAAAAACACTAATCTAAAAAAAAAACACCCCAAAAAACCTAACACTAAACTAAACTGCTACTCACTGATGATGATTGGCGGCACTCCATCTTCATCGCAGCGCTAAATCTTTATCCTGGCTAAGGTCCATTTTCTAACTTCATCCCGGTAGCGGTGGCAAGTTCAGCTGCATTAACGTTAGTGGTCCTCTTCAGACCTTCCTCTTCATGCGGTCTCTAGACGCACACTGAATAGTGAATGCAAGGTACCCCTTTTATACAGGGGTTCCCTTGCATTCCTATTGGCTGATTTGAATCTTCAATTTCAAATCAGCCAATAGAATGAAAGCTTTTTCCTTTTCATTCCACCAGGATGAAGTTAGAAGATGGACCTCTGTTGGGATGAAAATGGACCACTGCCACGATGAAGATGGAGCGCGGCCCATCATCATCAGAGAGTACCAACTTTAGGGTTAGTGTTAACTTTTTTCTTTTTTTTTTGGTATGTTTTTTTTTTTACAGTTAAGTTTTTTTATTTTAAGGTAGTTAATATTTTTTAAATAAATTTAGGGGTATTTTAATTTGGGTTAAGTTAGGGGGTGTTAGGTTAGGGGGTTTAGATGTTAGTTTATAATTTTACATTGTGGGGGGATGGAAGTTTAGGTGTATATAGTTTATTTAGATACTGTGCGTTATGGGGGAATGGGGGTTTAGGGGTTAATAGTTTATTTAGATACTTTGCATTGTAAGGGGATGGCGGTTTAGAGGTTAATAGTTTATTTAGATACTTTGTGATGTGGAGGTGGGAGTTTAGGAGTTAACAGTTTATTTAGGTACTTTTACGATGTGGGGGGATGGCAGTTTAGGGGTTAACAGTTTATTTAGATACTTTGCGATGTGGGGGATGGATGTTTAGGGGTTAACAGTTTTATTTAATGTTTGCAATGTGGGGGGTGGCGGTTTAGGAGTTAACAGTTTTATTTAGTGTTTGTAATGTGGAAGATGGCAGAGTAGGGGTTATTAGGCTAGGGGCATTTTTTTTCGTTTGTGCGAGCAAGGTGTTTGGTTTTAATTAGTGCTTACGATGTGGAGGGATGGCAGTTTAGGGGTTAATAAATCATTTAGGTACTTTGCGATGCGGGGGTGGCAGTTTAGTGGTTGATAGATTCAATTAGTGTTTGCAATGTGGGGGATGGCAGTTTAGGGGTTAATAGGCTAAGGGCTTCATAGTTTTTTTGACTTTTTTTTTCTCCATTGTCTTCTATGGGGAATGCAAAAATGTGAGGTCGTTTGCGCGATTAGGGTTTTCGTTTTTTTTTTTTTCAACTTTTTTGTTTCCATTGATTTCTGTGGGGGAACACATGCATGTGCACGCCACTCCGCTTACAGCATGGGCTGGCATTCAGAGGCAGATGCCAACCAGTGATAACTACTGGAACCAATGATGCCACTTAAAGGGTATTTTCCCTTGTGAATCGTATATGGACCAGTGGCAAAACTGAAGGCAATGCTAGTGACTAAAGTAAACTTATATTGAGATTTTTTAATATCCTTCTGATGAAGAAAGACCTCCTTAGGAATATTCACAGCTCTGAAAAGTTAAATTTTTCATCTTAAATGGACACAAAACGCAAACATTTGTCTTTCTGGATTCATATAAACCATACAATTTTTTTTTTTATTTTTTTTTTTTTATTATTTTTCTTTATTGAGGTTTTCAACAATACCAACATCAAAAAAAAGATGCAACAATAAACCATAATCTGGTACACACAAAAAGATCAATGCATATTACAATAAATCATAATGACCTTATCTGCTGTATATGCTGAGATGGGTCTGTTTTAATACAACTAAGTTTATTCAAAAAATAATTTCTTGTTGGGTATTCTGTTCTTGATAACACTTTTAAAAGTCTCACCGACACCTTTGATTTTTCAACAAATCTATATAGACCATGACTTTCCATGATTCAGTAACATTTTGAAGAGGCAATCAGAAAACAACAAAAAATAAAAGAATATAACCATCTTTACCATGTTTATGTCTACTCTATCAAGTAAGTGCCTCAGTACCAGTCAAGCAAGAATCTAACCGTCCTGCACCTTCCAATGAGAACTAATAAGTTTCTACTTTTTTTTTTTCCTAACGTAAATTATTGAGGTTTCTGAATTTTATAAGACAAAGGGACCAGAAAACAAAAACACACACAACAAACAGAAAAAAAAACAAAAAACAAACAAACCCCGCAATGCTTGACTTCTTCCCCCCCCTCCGCGCCACCCCCACACTACCAAATACCCAAGAGAACTATTTCCGAGTTTTGAAATGGGCTTATCATATCATCTATTTCGCTTGGTGAGAAACTTTTAATGAATTTTGAACATTTACTAAAAAATGTTACAATTTCGCCCTCTGAGTTTAGATCTGTGGCGAGTTGTTCAACTCTGTATTGTTTTTTAAGATAGTTTTTAACCTCGTTCACTGTGGGGATAAATCTAGTTTTCCATTTCTTAAAAATCAGATTTCTTGCGGCAAGAACTACTAGATTTAATATCTTAGCATCTCTGAAATCCTCCTTATTGTTTGACAAAAAAATTATGTTTGAAAAAGTAAATTTAAGAGGCTTTATTTTTACCACTTTTACTAACCAGTACTCTAGTTTGCGCCAGAATTGTTCTATTTTTGGGCATAGCCACACCATATGCAATAAGTCTGCTGCCAATAGACTGCATTTTGGACATTTTTTGAAATCGGCATTATTCCATCTATACGCTTTATCTGGCGTGTAATATATCTGATATATGAGCTTTGTATGGGACTCTCTCCATGTTTCAGATATCGTAGTGTTGCGTAGTAGCGTGAAGGATCTCATAATATGTATTTCCTTATCTATGTTCATGGATAGTTGATCTGACCATTTTTGAGCTAGTTTTTCAACATTACTGAGGCCTTTCTGCGAGTTCAAGAGGGTATACCATGGGGAGATGGAGCCACGTCCAGCCTTAATCAGGGCTGGCCATGGCTCCAGCTTCCCCCAAGTCCACTTCCAATTGTATTGGGCGTGTAGCTGAGTAGTGTAATGCCTGGCTTGAAGATAGGCAAAAAAATCTTGATTATTAAGATTGAATTCCACTTTCAGTTCATGGAAAGATTTAATGACTCCTGACTCTGAATGATGGAACTGTGCGACCTGTCTGAGCCCTTGCTCCTGCCACTTTTTCAGGTGCGGGGCTTGGGATCCCTCTTGAAATTCTATATTACCTAAAAAGGTTTGATACCTGGGAATGTTGGTATTTATTCCCAGCAATGTGCCTATCTTCTTCCAGGCCTGGATTATTACATATATAGTTTTAAAATTTTTCACCTGTTTAGGAATTAAGTGGGTCGGTGTATGTAAGAGCGATACTGGCTTTAAAGGGAAGGTTACACTATCCTCTAACTTATTATCTGTAAAATAGTCAGCTTCTGCTACCCAGTCTGCCGCAGTGCGACCCAAAAAAACTAAATTGTACAGATACAAGTTTGGAAGAGCCAGCCCAGCAAATTGCCTAGTTAGATATAACCTATGCAAGGCGACTCTGGCTTTCCTTGACTGCCATATAAATTTCTGCAAAGCCGTGTTAAATTTCTTAATATCTTGCGTTTTTATAAAAAGCGGGAGGTTTTGAAGAGTATATGATATCTTTGGCAAAATTACCATTTTATATAAACCATACAATTTTAAACAACTTTCCAATTTACTTCTATTATCAAATTTTCTTCATTCGCTTTGTATCCTTTGTTAAAGCAGCATTCCTTTAGTCGGAGCTAGCTGAAAATATCAAGTAAGCCAATGACAAGAGGCATATATGTGCAGCCACAAATTAACAGCTTGCTCCAAGGGGTGCATTGCTGCTCCTGATCCTACCTAGGTATGCTTTTCAACAAAGTATACCGAGAGACTGAAACAAATTTGATAATAGAAGTACATTGAAAAGTCTCTTATTGCACTCTCTATATGAATCATGAAAGTTTAATTTTGATGTTGCTGTCCTTTAAAAAGTAACCATGGATGGCACCAATCAGGTCTTAGTACTAAAAATCCCTGCTAAGTACCTCCCTCACCTGGAGGAGCACCTACAAGCACACACCTGAGAAAGTTGCTCCCTCCTTAATGGTCGTCACTCACCATCTCTGCACCTGCACCCAGTGCCCAGACCAACCACCACATAAGACCCATTTTATCATAAGGGGTTCATGCCGCTATCAAAAACTAGAGACATCAAAAATAATATTGAAGAGACCAATCATCACACCAGGCGCTCAACCATCTCAAATCAGCAGTCATTATCCGAATAATGTCTAGCATTTGAGCTGAACCCAAATCATTGCCCCTATATGAAATATGACAACATGCAGCCTGCCCCAAGGCCTATAGGCTTCCTGCAGCAATGAGGAGGGCTCAACCCAACACAGACCCCTGAGCCCCAGCCAGCATAATAAAAATCTGGGTGGATGGAAACCCAACTGACTGCCTTCTGGAACAGCAAGAGCCCTAATAGTCACCCAAAGAACAAACAAATGCCCAACCATACAGACGTTTAAAGACCATGGCCTAAACCTGCAAAAAAAAGCAGAACAGGGAACTACAACATTTGACAACACATTAAATTAAACACTGCCAACGCTCCAGCAACTCCAACCCCAGACAAACTCATCACTCATGCAAATGATAAAGGATGAGCATAGTGCTTATATCTATGAGAACGCGCGTGCCCAAACATTGTAATGCTGTCTTTTGACCATCTTAGTCCTTCTGCAGCTATCGGCACTGCCCACTGCAGTACCCTTCAAAAACTATCAGCAGGTAAGATGCACTGAAATTTGGCCAGATGAAGCTTGTCTCAAATGAAAGTACCTAGACAACAAAGTCAGTAGACGCATTGCCCTAAACCTGCAAAGTAAGCCAGGCCCCCTTGGCTAGGAATGGATAACAGCACCTTATGTTCCACCATGCTTACACTGCACTTACACCCATAGAGTTTTTGCAGGTGCAATCAGCTCCACAAGGCGCAGTACCTCATAAAAATCTAAGGGAAAGCAGCCCTAAACCAGATTCACACACCTCAGGCTAAGGTAAGAAGCCATCCATTTTAGCTAGCAACAATGATGCAAATCTACCTAAGTCAAAGACACTAAGAGGGGCTTAACCTTTAATTCCATTTCAAGCTAAGAGGCCTTACATTACCATTATTTTTAAAGAAACACTGTGGCTGTATTATTTTAAAGCTTTAAATAAAAACATTATACATGCTTTGCATGACAATGAACAATTAAATACTTTAGTCTTTTAGGAGTAAACCCTCTTCTTCAGTTAAAATATGCTTGAAGGTAGAAAAACTGTGTATGTTGCGCAAGGTAAGAAGTACTTAATGAAAGAGGTTTCCTTAAGATTCCAAGACTTTCTTAGACCACCTCTGAGCAGAGAGACTGACATTGCAACCAGGTACCACTACCGTCCTGCACTTGCTCCAAACACAAAGGATTGAGTTTAAACACTTAAGATCCCCAGCTATGGTTCACTACTTGAAATTAGACATGTGCACAGCGGAAAAATTTGTTTCGGTTCGTTACGGACCTATTCAGATTTTTTTAAATTTAGTTTCGGATCGATTCGAATTCGGATACATTTGAATGTATTTGTTTCGGATTCAAATAAATTTGAATGTATTCGAATGTATTCGTTTCAGATTTGATTCGTAAATTCGGAAGTTCAGTATGTGTTATGTTGATTCAGATGGTTCCAAGTTACACAAACGGAATTATTTCACTGTTCTATCTCACTAAATCTCACTAAATTTAATTTTTAGACTGAATTGTGATTAGTCCATGGCCATTCGAATGTAAAAAATAAATCCAAACTAATTCAGATTTATTCATTACAAATGCATTCGGATTAGTTTCGTTTCGTTGCTAGGGTAAGAAAGTTGTTGAATGTATTAAGATAGACTGTGTGAATGAAGATGATTTGTATGAAGAATTTTGTTGTTCTAAACTGTATCAAATTGTAAAATAAAGTGTTTGTTTTTTTCCCAGTAACTACTGTATAATTTGTCAAACACTTCCTAATGCAGAGACTACCCCCCTTCCTTGTTTGGAGGCACTAGCAATAGAAAAAATGTACCTCCTGAGGTGATCACATGGTCCTTGTGAAATGGGATAGATAGAAATCATCTTTTTGAGGTAGACAAAACTGAACACCTCTTGCCTCTATTTTGAAGGTGGGAACCTTCAGGAACGTTTTTAGAGATTTTAGATCTAGAAAAGGAGACAAACACCTGACCCTGTTCTATTATTGGAACAGGGGCCATCAGTCCCTTTTCAACCTGGAGAGAAGAAACATTTTTCAAGGAGATTGGCTTAAAAGTGGGTTCTGTATCCCTGAGAACTGGCTTATTTAGAATTGTCCCATCTTTTTTAGGGACTGTTTCCAATACTTTCAACTTAGAAGACAGTAGCAGGAACATTGCCTTGATATTGGCAGACAGAACAAAAGGGAGTGCCACTCCATGCCTGTTCCATTCCTTGTTTGTTAATTCAGTGACTGACTCAGGCACAAGGAAGAGAGAAGGCTGCTTTGGGACACATCATACCAAACAGCATCTGGGGTGGTCCTTAGTCTCAGCCTATCCCTAGAAGAGGGATCATTTGACTCCAAAGCACAATGCTTAACTCCTGGGACACTAGACCAATTACTCAGTAGGGAAGACCATGATGAGCTAAATGTCTGCAGAGGCTCACCTTCTGCTGCACTCATTTGCCTGGTGGAGGCATGGGAGCCAACAGCAAAGATATAGCAGAGTGAATATATCATTAACATTTTGGGGATAGTTCAATAGACCCAGTGGCACAGCTTTGCTGAGCAACCAACTCGAGGTAACTTTGACCCAAGGGCAGAGCACATATAGGGCTAGATTGCGGTGCTGTTTATCTAGGCTGTATGCGTTTGTCAGAAGAAGCGTGCGTATTACAAGTTGAAAGTAAATACGAATGTGTGAGTGCAATTGTGATTTACGCTAGCATGATTATCGCGACCTCAGAACTCAGGTTAACTGTTATGAGAGACAAAAAAGTTGCACAAAACACATCAAAAATACATTAACCAGTACAATTACACTCATAATACCACCATCTGATAAAAATTATTTTTAAAAATTGCATTAAAAAGTTATAAGGACTCAAAGATATGAGGTCTCGGGTGCTAGGGAAAAAAAGGCAGGCAAAGGGCTTTAACACAGAGATACATACATATATATGTTTAAATATGTATACTGTATGTATATATATATATATATATATATATATATATATATATATATATATATATATATATATATACTGTATATATAAATATATATGTATAGATGTGTGCACATATGTTTTTTTGTATTTATATGTATATATGTATTATCAGACATGTATACACATATAAACACAAATACATATGTTTAAATAAAAAGAGAGAAGCGCTCAACCTGGGAACGAACAATAGCATAATAGCTTGTTCTATGGCTAGTTACCACCCTAGAAGCAGCCTCTTTTTGCTCAATATGTGCCTTTCACAGAGAAGAACTTTCCTGTAGCATATCAGTGTGATCCTGACAAATACATATGTATATATATATATATATATATATATATATATACACACATTGGAGCCTTTTTCGGTCAAGTAAATAAAGTGTAAAGTGTAATGTAAATATTTCACATTCCAATGTTATGGACACAGCAGAATATGTTCTATTTATTTTTAAATAGATATTGCTACATATATATATAAAAAAATCATCTTTATATAGGTATATATATATATATATATTTTTTTTTAAACCCATCAGAAATATATATAGAAATATGTATTTATGAATAAATAGAACATATTCTGCTTTGTGAAATACATTGGAATGTGAAATATTCATATTTTCATGTCAGGTTAGCGCACTTGACAAAATGTGCTTGAGAAAGTGTGTTTGCACTTGTAGAGTGTTACGGCTAGATTTAGAGTTTTGTCGGTAATGACCCGCGTATCTACCGCTGGCTTTTTTTTCCCTGCACCTTTTAAATACCGCTGGTATTTAGAGTTCACAGAAGGGCTGCGTTCGGCTCCAAAAAGGGAGCGTTTAGCATATTTACCGCCACTGCAACTCTCAATACCAGCGGTGCTTACGGACGCGGCCAGCTTCAAAAACGTGCTCATGCACGATTCCCCCATAGAAAACAATGGGGCATTTTGAGCTGAAAAAAACCCTAACACCTGCAAAAAAGCAGCGTTCAGCTCCTAACGCAGCCCGATTGTTTCCTATGGGGAAGCACTTCCTATGTCTGCACCTAACACCCTAACATGTACCCCGAGTCTAAACACCCCTAACCTTACACTTATTAACCCCTAATCTGCCACCCCCGCTATCGCTGACACCTGCCCGATGATGGAATTCTTCAGCCGCCGCTTGGATCAAGACTTCAGCCAGAGGATGGACGTCTTCAGCCCCCGCTTGGGCTTGGATCAAGACTTCGGAGGCTCCTCTGGACCGATCGGTGATACCCGGTGAGGTGAAGATAAGGTAGGAAGATCTTCAGGGGCTTAGTGTTAGGTTTATTTAAGGGGAGTTTGGGTTAGATTAGGGGTATGTGGGTGGTGGGTTGTAATGTTGGTGGGGGGGCGTATTGTATGTTTTTTTTTCCAGGCAAAAGAGCTGAATTCTTTGGGGCATGCCCCGCAAAAGGCCCTTTTAAGGGCTGGTAAGGTAAATGAGCTTTTCTATTTTAATTTTAGAATAGGGTAGGGCATTTTTTTATTTTGGGGGGCTTTGTTATTTTATTAGGGGGCTTAGAGTAGGTGTAATTAGTTTAAAATTGTTGTAATATTTTTCTAATGTTTGTAAAAAAAAAATATTTTTTGTAACTTAGTTCTTTTTTATTTTTTGTACTTTAGTTAGTTTATTTAATTGTATTTATTTGTAGGTATTGTATTTAATTAATTTATTGATAGTGTAGTGTTAGGTTTAATTGTAACTTAGGTTAGGATTTATTTTACAGGTAATTTTTTAATTATTTTAACTATGTAACTATTAAATAGTTAATAACTATTTAATAGCTATTGTACCTGGTTAAAATAAATACAAAGTTGCCTGTAAAATAAATATTAATCCTAAAATAGCTACAATATAATTATTATTTATATTGTAGCTATATTAGGGTTTATTTTACAGGTAAGTATTTAGCTTTACATAGGAATAATTTATTTAATAAGAGTTAATTTATTTAGTTAGATTTTAAATTATATTTAACTTAGGGGGGTGTTAGACTTAGCTTTAGGGGTTAATAAATTTATTAGAGTAGCGGTGAGGTCCGGTCGGCAAATTAGGGGTTAATACTTGAAGTTAGGTGTCGGCGATGTTAGGGAGGGCAGATTAGGGGTTAATACTATTTATTATAGGGTTATTGAGGCGGGAGTGAGGCGGATTAGGGGTTAATAATTGTAGGTAGGTGGAGGCGACGTTGGGGGCGGCAGATTAAGGGTTAATAAATATAATATAGGGGTCAGCTGTGTTAGGGGCAGCAGATTAGGGGTACATAGGGATAACGTAGGTGGCGGCGGTGTGCGGTCGGCATATTAGGGGTTAAAAAATTTTAATAGAGTGGCGGCGATGTGGGGGGACCTTGGTTTAGGGGTACATACAGTAGGTAGTTTATGGGTGTTAGTGTACTTTAGAGCACAGTAGTTAAGAGCTTTATGAACCGGCGTTAGCCCAGAAAGCTCTTAACTCTTGACTTTTTTCTGCGGCTGGAGTTTTGTCGGTAGATTTCTAACACTCACTTCAGCCAAGACTCTAAATACCGGCATTAGAAAGATCCCATTGAAAATATAGGATACGCAATTGGCGTAGGGGGATCTGCGGTATGGAAAAGTCGCGGCTGGAAAGTGAGCGTTAGACCCTTACCTACAAGACTCTAAATACCAGCGGTAGCCCAAAACCAGCGTTAGGAGCCTCTAACGCTGGTTTTGACTGCTAACGCAGAACTCTAAATCTAGCCGATAGTATTTTTTACACTTTTCTTGCTCCATTGACTTCTATGGGGGAATATGTTAATGCGGTCGCAATATTCTAACCAGCTTTTTGCGCATGTCGGGTTAGTGCACGTGCAAAAACTTTTTACGTTCAACTTGTAATACGCACTCTACCCGATGCGCACAATAAACTTACTACCACTCCACTTGTAATCTAGCCCATAATTTGCAAAATAATAAAGTGCCCAAACTGCTTAAAGTGCAAGTAAACGTCAGAAATCAAATTGCATATCTGTATGTTACTATGTTTGCACATGATGTTTCAGGCTACATTTATTTCCTATATGCTACTACATTAAATGATTAATAGTTTGAAAAAGATTCTGTATTGGCCTCTTGCAATCCATGCAGCTCCTGGCTTCTAATTCCCAGCCCCTTAGAAACCTGTACCGCCCCTTTCCCCTTCCTGTTGAGCACGCTCCAGTACATTGCTGTACCTTCTATTTTTAAAATAGATTATTATTTTGTATTAGGGGCTTATTCTTTCTCTGCTCGGCACACAGCTACAGAAGTAAACAGTAAATCACATTGGCATGCACAATAAGGGATTAAAGGCCTATCGGTCTGTTTCCAGCAAAAGAGGAACTTAACACTATATTTATATATATATATATATATATATATATATACAACCACTGCTTAATTACTGAAATAAGACACGGACATCTTCTTGTTGGGAAAATGTTTTCACCGTCACAGGTCAAAATGTATTTTATTAATTCTTAAACTTTCTCTAAATATGAACCAACAGATGACTATGATGGCGGCAACAGAGATCAAACTAACCCAGTACCACAGGAGATCAACGGCCCCCCCTTACCCCCAACGGGGTCAACAGTTTACGTGACTCTGCCCACCGGAGACGTAACTGAGAGGTTCCTGAGATCACGTGACCCACACCCCCCCCATGGGGGGGAGGGAGAGGGGTTACCTCCTGCGCACTTGAGGTCTACCGCCTCCCCTCGCCAACTTTACCATCACTCATTCTAGCGACCTTCTCCAACTCAACGGGGCCGTGACCTCCCGCAGCCAGGTTGCAAATGACTTCACCTGTTGTAAGGTCCCTCTGCCCCAAGCCGCTCAAACCCAATGGCCAGAGGTAGTAGAGTCTTATCTTACCGCTATGGTCTTATTGTAGGCTTAGATAGATTATTCATAGCCCTGCCATTGGCTGTTGTTTATTCCGCTGCC
Source organism: Bombina bombina (assembly GCF_027579735.1). NCBI lineage: Eukaryota > Metazoa > Chordata > Amphibia > Anura > Bombinatoridae > Bombina > Bombina bombina. The sequence continues at coordinate 850,231,105 of NC_069499.1, read as the reverse complement.
ATCTGTCAAAGGAAACAAAAAAGGCGAAAGGGAGGGAGGGAAACTTCTCAGCCTCTGGATCCAGATGAAGAAAGAGGAAGCAGCAATGCCTGGTGTCCAGCTTATAATGTAAGGAGAGGGGAGGAGGGGGCCCATCCCCTAGTCCTACAATTTTATTGCCCCAACTATGCCCACCCTCTTCTCCTATCTCACATTCCTTCAGCCTTAACCCTTAGCATGCTCCAGGCCCATGCTGGTCCCTGCACTTCCTTAACCCCTTAAGGACCACAGCACTTTTCCATTTTCTGTCCATTTGGGACCAAGGCTATTTTTACATTTTTGTGGTGTTTGTGTTTAGCTGTAATTTTCCTCTTACTCATTTACTGTACCCACACATATTATATACCGTTTTTCTTACCATTAAATGGACTTTCTAAAAATACCATTATTTTCATCATATCTTATAATTTACCATAAAAAATTTTTATAAAATAGATGAAAAAATGGAAAAAAAACACACTTTTTCTAACTTTGACCCCCAAAATCTGTTACACATCTACAACCACCAAAAAAAAAAAACATGCTAAATAGTTTCTAAATTTTGTAATGAGTTTAGAAATACCCAATGTTAACATGTTCTTTGCTTTTTTTGCAATTTATAGGGCAATGAGTACAAGTAAGCACTTTGCTATTTCCAAACCACTTTTTTTTCAAGATTAGCGCTAGTTACATTGGGACACTGATATATGTCAGAAATCCCTGAATATCCCTTGACATGTATATATATTTGTTTTGTAGACATCCCAAAGTATTGATCTAGGCCCATTTTGGAATATTTCATGCCACCATTTCACCGCCAAATGCGATCAAATAAAAAAAAAATCGTTCACTTTTTCACAATTTTTTTCACAATATTTAGGTTTCTCATTGAAATTATTTACAAACAGCTTGTGCAATTATGGCACAAATGGTTGTAAATGGTTCTCTGGATCCTCTTTGTTCAGAAATAGCAAGACATATATGGCTTTGGCATTGCTTTATGGTAATTAGAAGGCCGCTAATTTCCGTTGCGCACCACACGTGTATTATGCCCAGCAGTGAAGGGGTTAATTAGAGAGCTTGTAGGGTTAATTATAGCTTTAGTGTAGTGTAGTAGATAACCTAAAGTATTTATCTAGGCCCATTTTGGTATATGCCATGCAACCATTTCACCGCCAAATGCGATCAAATAAAAAAAACAACGTAAAATGTTTCACAATTTTAGGTTTCTCACTGAAATTATTTACAAACAGCTTGTGCAATTATGGCACAAACGGTTGTAAAAGCGTATCTGGGATCCCCTTTGTTCAGAAATAGCAGACATATATGGCTTTGGCGTTGCTTTTTGGTAATTAGAAGGCCGCTACATGCTGCTGGGCACCACACTTGTATTGTGCCTAGCAGTGGCGGGGTTAATTAGGTAGCTTGTAGGGTTAATTTTAGCTTTAGTGTAGAGATCAGCCTCCCACCTGACACATTCCACCCCCTGAACTCTGCCTGACCCCCCTAAAATAGCTCTCCCCCCCTACCTTACAATTGTCACCGCCATTTTAAGTACTGGCAGAAAGTCTGCCAGTACTAGAATAAAAAGCATTTTTTTTATTTATTTTTTAAAAAAAAAATTTTTTTTTATTGATTCTGCAGTGTTGGATCCCCTCTTAGCCCCCAACCTCCCTGATCCCCCCCATATAGCTCTCTAACCCTCCCCCTCTAGCTATTTGCCGCCATCAGACAGCTGCCAGTACCCAGTCTGCCCCTAAAAACTGTATTTTAATTTCTTATTTTTATAAAACATATTTTCTGTAGTGTAGCTGCCCCCTCCCCCTCGATATTCTACCTCCCTCCCCCTCCCAGATCTCTTTCCCAACCCCAGGAGAGACCCACCATCGTTACATTCATTTTTTTTTATGGAAAAACTTGCTGATCGCCGCTCGTGCATGCGCATGCGAGTGCACGCGCCACCGCCCGTCCCCCCTCGCCGCTTCCGCCACCGACAGGATACAATATCAGGAGGTGATCGGACATGAGGGACATTGAAGGGCTTCTCACCGGCGTCACAACTGATGCTCCCACCCACCAACGCTTGCCGACATCAATGCACGATGCAGAGAGGACCACAGAGTGGCTCTCTCTGCATCGGACTACTAAAAATTGTTATTGCAGGATGCCTCAATATCGAGGCATCACTGCAATAAAAGGAAAGCGGCTGGAAGTGATCAGGATCACTTCCACCGCTTTCAAAGACCAACAACGTACGGGGTACGTCCTTGGTCGTTAACTGCATTTTTTTGCAGGACGTACCCCATACGTCGTTGGTCATTAAGGGGTTAAGGGATTAAAGGCCTATCGGTCTGTTTCCAGCAAAAGAGGAACTTAACACTATATTTAAGTACTGCTTAAGTACTGAAATAAGACACAGACAACTTCTTCTTGTGAAAATGTTTTGACCGTCACAGGTCAAAATGTATTTTATTAATTCTTAAACTTGCTCTAAATATGAACCAACAGGTGACTATGATGGCGGCAACAGAGATCAAACTAACCACAGGAGATCAACGTCTCCCCCTTACCCCCAACGGGGTCAACAGTTTACGTGGCTCTGCCCACCGGAGACGTAACTGAGAGGTTCCTGAGATGACGTGACCCACACCCCCCATGGGGTGGGGGGGGGGGAGAGGGGTTATCTCCTGCGCACTTGAGGTCTACAGCCTCCCCTCGCCAACTTTACCATCACTCCCTGTAGCGACTGTCAGGCTTCTGTCCATTCATCGCCGTGTTGCTGCGGCTCCCAGATCTCCTCCATGGGCTTTGACGTCTCGTTGACGCGATCGTTCCGGACACGCCCCTCTGACGTCACGGCATCTCTGCTTGGGCTTTAAAAGATGGCAGGAGATCCTCCTCGGGGCCCGTTTGTTCTCTGTATTCTGGATTGTATTGTGAGTACCTTATTTCTATGTTTGGATTCTGAACCTAGCCTGCCTGACTTCGCTTGCCTGAAACCTGTTTTGGATATATTTGATCCTTGCCTGCCTGACTTCGAGTTTTACCAGGTTTCCTCAATCTTTCTGTTTAATGTTCTGACCCTTTTCAGCTTGATTATGCTTTACCCTGAAGATCTTCAGTACTGTTACTTGCAGATTAACCCTTGCTAAACGGACTTTACCTTTGTTTGTTGCTAACCTGCTTAAAAGGACATCTATCATTTGCTTTACTCAAACCTGCTTAAAGGGACATTTATCATTTGATTTACTCAAACCTGCTTAAAGGAACATTTACCTTTGTTTGTTGCTAACCTGCTTAAAGGAACATTTATCATTTGCTTTACTCAAACCTGCTTAAAGGAACATTTACCTTTGTTTGCTACTAACCTGCTTAAAGGGACATTTATCATTTATTTACTCAAACCCTCTTAAAGGAACATCTATCATTTGCCAACCCGCTTAAAGGGACATTTTTCATTTGCTTTATCCAAACCTGCTTAAAGGAACCCTTTACTTTGTAACTGCAAACCTGAGTGGGTCCCGTCCTGGTTTATTTTCAGTGTGCTAGCGTGTGTTTTACTTTTCACGCTAGCAGTTGGGTAGAATCCTGGGCTGATCCGTTACGGCTGACAGCGACCTTCTCCAACTCAACAGGGCCGTGACCTCCCGCCACAAGGAAGCATTTTACTGATGCCCTTGCCGCCACCAACCTCAACCTGACTTACAGGAAGGATGCAATAGCTTTACGTAGGTTTACAATAAAGAGATCGAGACCCACATCTGATAAATGCACCTGATCCCTCCTATATAGCTCTGATCTGTCGGCCGTGATGGAATCGTGCCGTACCACGAAACCACCCGACTCTGTGACGGTCCTAGCCATGGAGGAATTCACTTTCTTTCTTACTCTATAAACTGCCCCGTGAGCAGCCATGTGTCGCCACTGCCGGCGGGGTATAATGGTGGACCAACCCAAGGTGATCCGGGGTATGCGTGTTTTGATCCAACTAATGTCTGGCTGCATAGCCTTCGTTAGGTGTAGCACCGGGACAGCGCCCAGGTCATTTCCCCCTAGATGAAGTATGACAATATGAGGCCTCCCCCACCTTAACAGGGCTTCTGTAATGATTTCTGGTAACTATGGCCAACACATGTCCCTACTTCCCAACCATCTAATGGATGCTTTCGACGAAGGAAAACCTAAATTCTGGCCCCCAGGGCATGAGATACAACGTAGGGCAGCCCAGTGGACGTAGGAATGTCCCGCAATCCAAATTCGCTTTGCTCCCGATGACATTGCTGTGAAGACGAAGCAGATTAGCATATAAGAAAATAATTTATTTTTTTTAACATCATTTTACACGAGTGGCCGGACGTAATCCTTAAAGCGATTAGAGCGCCACCGGCCCTTGCGCTTGATGTCCTCATTTGAAGAACCCATTAATGCTGCACTGGTAGCTGCGCCAATGCGAAACGAGTGAGGTGCAATTTTTTGGACATTTAACCCTGCCGCCGCAGCAGCGCGATTCAAGATCCGCCTGAATTGGAATCTAGAAAGGGACTTGCCATCTGCGTGAATTAAAAACTGCCCGTGCCTTTGTGGTCGCTGCGCTAAATAAGCATTAATTAGACGCACTGGGCAGCATGGGCTGTCCGCAACTGTATTAATAGTAAGCCATTGGCCTTTCCCTGATTGGTCAGTTTTGGAACAGGGAATAAACAAAAGAATAGCGCCTGGGGAAGCTGCGACGTGGTCTAATTGCACTCCTACACCTAATGCAGATTTGTTAGGGGCTACCAACTCGCTTACCCTGAGAGCCACTGAAAAAGCCAATGTAAATGCTGTGCTGAACAATAATACTTCGAATGGAGAGTGGCAGACGCCTTCCAACTTAGAGACCAACCGCTCAAGGTGGTCCCTTGCAATGGGCTCTCTGGCATCTTTGTTTGTGGGCTGAGATCTACCCCAACCCTTTACCGCTTGTCGGACAAAAAAGGAATTGGTTGGGTTTGGTAAGGCCAATGAACGGTAGAAAAAAAGATAGAGCTGCAAGGCGTGACTGAATGGCACCCTTCCTCGCCCCAGTGGCATGCAAACTCACCAGCCATTCACATAATATTGCCTGGGATCCCTCAGTAATGTCTACGCCCTTTGAGCTGCAAAATTGCTCACATTCGTCCCAGAGTCTGACATAGGAGTACCAAGTGGACGGGGCTAAGGAGGCCCGCACTAGGGGCAATACGGCTATCCAGGACCTATAAGCTGCCAAAGGAAATCAGGACATTTTAAACCTGCGTTTGGAACTAAACGTCTAAAAGTCTCCCACTCAAATCTAGACAAAGCGTCTGCCACTACGTTGTTAACCCCTGGCACATGTCGAGCTTGAAACTGAATATTGAGCTCTAGGCATCGCAATACTAGGTGACGTAGTAAGGTCACCAACGTGGCTGACTTAGCAGACAGGTTGTTGATGGCATTCACTACGCTGATGTTATCTGTCCAGAACACCACTATTCGGTTAGCAAAATGTTTTCCCCATAGTTCTACTGATAGGACTATGGGAAATAGCTCGAGGAGCGTTAGATTGCGGGTCAGGCCCAACGTCGCCCATTGAGTGGGCCACTGACCCGCCGCCCACTGACCCCGAAAATATGCCCCATAGCCATGCGCCCCTGCTGCATCTGTGAATAGGTGCAGAAGCTGACTCGATATTGGTCCAGTGCGCCACAACCGCACCCCATTGAACTGCTGAAGAAAGGACTACCATACCAATAGGTCAGCTACTATATATCTTTATTTATGGGAATTTTGTCCTTGGGCTTACGTTTTCCACTAAGCTCTTTTTCCAATCTGCGATTAAAGACCCGACCCATAGGTATGACCCTGCATGCAAAGTAAGTAGTCTAAGAGGGATTGTAATTGATTTAGTGTAATTACCCATGCTGAAGTAGCCACTCGCACTGCTTCCAGCATAGCGTGCACTTTTTCAGCTGGAAGCCTACAAAGCATTTCTCTGGTGTCTATCTCTATTCCCAGGAAAGTTAAACGAGTGGTTGGGCCTTTAGTTTTGTCCTCTGCTAGGAGGACGCCAAATTGAGCCATAAGTCTCCGCGTCTTGCTCATTAAAGCCAGACATTCATCTGTGTTGTGCCTACCGACTAGGAGGAAGTCATCCAGATAATGGGCCAAGGAGTCACTGCCAGTGCTGCGGGCCATTACCCAATGAAGGAAAGTACTGAAAGTTTCGAATAGCGCGCAAGAAAGGGTGCAACCCATTGGCAGGCAGCGATCTATATAATACATGCCCTGGAACTTACAACCCATAAGTGAAAATACGGATGGGTGGAAGGGCAACAAGCGGAATGCAGATTCTATGTAATTCGCCAATAAAGCCCCCCATCCTGCCCGTCTCACTACGTCTAATGCACTATTAAAGGACTGATATCGCACTGACGTGAGTTTAGGGTCTATGGCATCATTAACTGAGCTACCCTTAGGGTCAGAAAGGTGCTGAATGAGGCAAAACTTGCCCTCCTCTTTTTTGGGCACTACCCCCAGTGGGGATACTACTAGGTTTTTGAGTGGTGGGTCGGAAAAGGGGCCTACCATCCGCCCAAGAGACAATTCCTTGTTAATTTTGCCTATGACTGCCTGGGGGTGTTGATAAGCAGAAATCAGGTTCCTGTGTACCCGTGAACCCTTGATTTGTGCATGTGTTGGGATAATAAACCCCTTGCTAAACCCCTCCCATAGTAACCTTGCAGCCTCCTGATCTGGGTATGCCCGCAACCATGGCTCAAGCTCGCAAGCCTTCACTGGAGACTTTTTGGCATATGGTTTGCTGCATGAGTTCTTCTGCCTGTGGGGTTATCTTTACTTTGTGGCAATCACATCCTGGATGTGTGCCTGCGCAGAACCTGCAGGCGTGTCTAAAATTACAAGAGTTACCCCTTTCGCATTTTCTTTCCTGATATGACCAACATGCTCCCCCTCTCTTCCTATTCCTGCTCCCTCGAAATGGCTGATTATGTTTGCTAGTGAGTTGAGGAGTGTAAGCACTATTGTGGCCCATTCGCTGCCATAATTGTGAATCAGTGGCGTCAAATGTTAGCGTGGGGTTACCTGCCATCTTACGTCTAAACTCTGAGTCATAGTCCCTCCAAGTCCCCTCCGCATAATATTTCTGGATCCAGTGTATGGTATCTGTGTATTTCAGGATAGCTAAGCTTTGTGAGGGGTATTTCTCTAAATAACATGACGAGAAGACCCTAAAACATAAAAGCCACTCATCGAACGTGTCAGGGCGCTCAAATCTTTTAGGCCCTGTCCTGTCCGAGCTTCTTTCCCTTTGTCTATAAGCGTCCACGGACAAGTCAAATATGTTAACATATTTACCTTGTTGAATCCGTTTTATGACCTTTGGTCGTAAATGGGCATGTAGGGAATACATTTTTGATGGGTGAGAGTCCCCATATACTGCCGCCCTTCTCTCTGATGTGGCAGCATGTATGTGTATTAAATTATGAGTTAAAGAGGGGCCTATTTCCCTTTGAAGGGGCTGCGCTGGCGCTACACTGGTTTGTTTTCCAGCCCCTGACTTATCGCCCTTAAGGATTTTCTTAATCATCCTGAACATCCTCTGTTGACCCTTACTCTGAAGCCCTAAAGATGTGTCACTATCTGAATCAGAGTCTGTATGAGAGGAGTCAGAAGAGTCATGGCGGTCATGCGTAAATGAAGTGAACTCACCGTGCTCCGCCGACCTGTGCTCTCTCATGGGCCAACCCGGATCTGCTGCTGGTTCTTATGCCGCCGAAGTTGTGGCCGTGGATGGCAATGCCCGAGTTCTGGAAGTGTTCATGGCCACACAATCCATCTGGGGTACCACAGAAGCCGATGTTGATGCTACTTCAGCTGATCCTAAGACACCCTGCAAAAGATTTAACAAATGGCAAGCACTTTGTACATTGAGGTTGGGGGAGTCAGCGTTAGAAACAAGAGAGGGGAAAGGGTCATGCAAGGAATACAGGCTGTGATTAACATGGCCTCCCCTCTCCCTGTCCTCAACTAACCTGGCCACCCTTTCCTCTGCAATCCATCCCCTGCCCAGAGATCCTACAGCTGGGGAACAATGTGGCCCTTGGGCAGATGCATTAATTTCAGAGTGGGCTGTGTTAGGCCCTCGTGCATGGCCATTCATAACCCCCTCATTCACACTGGTGCAGGCTCCCTGTTCAATCGCCCTTTCATTCACACTAGTGCAGGCTATCTGATCAATTGGAGGGGGAACATTCAACATGGGAGGGGGAACATTCAACATATGTGACACTGGATTGGGGGGTGCTGCAGGGGGACCAGCACTATTACCAACAATACATTCCTCATTCACCACATATATGTGCAAATCCATCCTGTTATGAGATGGATTATGCCTGGGCAAATTGCCACTAATAAACTGTAGTGATTTTTTGGACTGTCGTCCCTTAAAGGGACACTCAATCAAAATGAAACTTTTATTATTCAGATAGAGCATGCCATTTTAAATAACTTTCCAATTTACTTCCATTAACTAAATGTGCACAGTCTTTTTATATTTAAACTTTTTGAGTCACCAGCTCTTACTGAGCATGTGCAAGGATAAGCGTTATGCATTTGTGAATGGCTGATGGCTGTCACATGGTACGTGTATGCATTTGTGAATGGCTGATGGCTGTCACATGGTACGTGTATGCATTTGTGAATGGCTGATGGCTGTCACATGGTACAGGGGGAGTGGAAAAAGACATAACTTAAAAAATTGTCAGAAAAAAAATCTACTACTCATTTAAAGTTCAGACTAAGTGCTATTGCATTGTCTTGTTATCTTGCATTTGTTGATTATGCAAATCTACTGTGTTGACTGGTCCTTTAATAAGTGTGTTCCTCTTTTGTGTCGCACCTAGCTTTGAATTTATTGCGTTCCCTCTGCCTCTGATTTGCCTCTGAGGCTTTAATGGCATGGTAACAACTGGCGATCTGCTCTGTGTTTGCCTATGGGCCGCGTTAACCCCCTCATTCACTTCCGTGTTGGAATTAACCCCCGGATGTGACCCCGGTGCCTGCTGCAATTCGCGATCGTTACCGCTGCTAAGATGCTCCCTGATGTCCCTACCCTGGTTCCCCCCACCCAAGGTCACCTCTTGGTGCTTACCTTCTCGGAGCTCCTGAGGGACCGTCCGTTCCGGCTGCCGCCCGCTGATGTGTATACCGGAAGTAGGCCCCAAAGCGACCACTTCCGGTGACGTCACGCGGGCATCCAGTAAACCGGAAGTAGGCCACAAGGCCTGAATGTGGGCCCTATTAACAACGGATGGCCCCTAAACCGGAAGGATGGGCCATCCGCTTTGCGAAAGGCGCGCTGTGGGTAAAGTGGGTTCCGGAGGGTAAGTGCGCTCCCCTTGGAGCTGGATGTGTGCAGGGCTTAACGGATGGCAGGGAGGGCCTCCGAGGTAAGGGCCTGTGCCCTGGAAAGGTGACGCCGAAGCCAAAGTGGCCAGGACTGGAGTCGGCTGTAAAGGAGCAGCCTGCGGTATGGAGGAAGGGCCGAGGGGCAAGGGCAAGACTGGAAGCAAGGGGGCGGGGGACCTACCCTGAGGGTCATCTGCGCTTCCTATGGTTTCCTGCCTGGGTGCTGAGGCAGCCATTGCAGTTGCAATGGAGGCCAAGAAATTAGAAACAGCGACTGCAGCAGCAGGAGGGATTGCTGCAAATAATGAAGCTACTTGACCACTATTCACTAAAGGCTGGGATACTTCCCTCACTACCCCACCAATTGATTCATTGGCCTGTATGTGTGAAGCTAATTGGGGGCCCTGAGGCTGTATTGGGTCAGAGGCTAGTAGCATTTGTGAATCTGAAATGTGATCCCTATTTATCAGCTCCCTATTAAGCAAATTTATCTGTTTTGATGTCTTCCTAGAACTGGCTTCCTTCCCTTCGTCCTGGTACCGATTTGGTGGAAGAACTGCTCGCCTGGGCTGCTGCATCCTGCAGAAAAACTTCTCAGCCTTTTCCAAACTTCTCAGCCTCTGGATCCAGATGAAGAAAGAGGAAGCAGCAATGCCTGGTATACAGCTTATAAGGTAAGGAGAGGGGAGGTGGGGGAGGTGGGGGCCCATCCCCTAGTCCTGCATTTTTATTGCCCCAACTATGCCCACCCTCTTCTCCTATCTCACATTCCTTCAGCCTTAACTCTTAGCACGCTCCAGGCCCATGCTGGTCCCTGCACTTCCTTTCTGTGTGTGTGTGCTGATAATGGAGTAATGTGCGTAATGTGTACATGTTTAAGCTAATAGCCGGTGGTCCGTTTGCCTGTCAGTACCTTCCTTTACAATGCTTACCAAAGCTGCAAAATTCTGGGTCCAGTAAAAGAGCCCATCTGAGGGAGTGCAAGCACAGTGCAAAGGATCTCACAAGGAGCAGCACACTATAGACAAGGGGACTGGCAGATAAACCTACATTTCACCTGGGAGGCCTATGACATCACCACACTGGGCAAAGATTCTCACTGCCTGACGGATGTCGTAAAATCACCTCTCAAAAGTCACCTCACTCCATATTTGAGGCAAAAAAATGGGGAATTCTGGGGAATGTGGGAGAGATTAAGGCTCTGATATGTAGGGATGTTTTTGCCTTCTCCTAGTGGCCTGGAGTGTAAACCCACATGATGATTTTGTGGACTCTCACTATCTTATGAAAGAAATTATGTGATTACAAATTATCATTGATTCAGGCAACTACGCTACTCAGCTTTATAAGTGAAGGTTATATAACAATTCCCCTGATTTTTTTCTGAAATTCCTGTCATGCTTGAGTCTCAATAAATAAAGAATTAAAAAAAACAAAAACACAAGTCATGCTTTCATAACCAAACTTCTAAACACAGATGTCTCCTTTGCTCTATTAAGAGGTTGTGTTATAACATAAATAAGGGCAGAGAGATAAAGTAAGCAGTGAACATTGTGTGTGGTCATGCAAATAATTATTCTTTAAAGTGCAATTTTATAATTGTGTTACTTAACTGTATTTTGTGCAAGTAGCAGTTTTGATCTTTTTTTCGTTAGACTATTGAATAAATTGTATTGTGCAGATTTTTATAACGTTTTTCCCTAATGTATAAACTTAGTTGTTTATTGACTTTGTGCTTATGCTGACAATTTGCTATGCTACATCTGCTTTGGACACATTTTCTAAGAAAAAAAAAATTGTACAATTGTGTTAATTAATCCCTTAAGGACCAGGCATTTCAGTCTAAAACTTGCCCAAAAGACCAGCAAATTTTTAACATTTTTGCCATCACTGCATTTAAACAGAAATAGAGCCTTGTTTTTTTTACCTATCAAAGCTATATATATATATATATATATATATATATATATATATATATATATATATATATATATATATATATATATATATATATATATATATATATATATATAGTAGACAACCCAAAGTATTGATACAACAAGGGTTTACAATGGCACTACTGTGGCAATCCCCACTCACTTATAGCATTTCAATTATGCCACAATTAGAATATACTTGATCAGAGAATGTGGGTTGGTGCTATGCATTAAATTGAACTATAGCAAAAGGATAGCGGATAGAGAGAAATCCGCTGAGAGAATGCAAGCAGCACTCTATGCCTAGACTAGAAGGCGTGCAGTCCGGGTGTTATTAAAACATAACTTTTATTAATAAATGATAAAAACACACACAAACACACATACACATGTTAAAATTTACACTCTTTTAAATGCTGTTACTATATCAAGGTGATAGCTATTGTATTCCAGAATATGGCCTATAGTAAATGGTGCTATCACATAAAAAATAGAAATGGTCTCCTCAGTTGAGTTGAGTGGGGGGCTCCCAGTGGCCACCTGGGATCAAATAACTGAAATAAAAGTTTACTGGGCTGGAGAGCTTATTATGAAAATAGCCTATATGTATTGCTGCCCAATCACAACCCAACTCAATTCAGTATATGGGTATATTGGAATTATGAATATATATACACCATGTAGGTCACTGTATGTCTCTCAGAGTAACTACCAAATAGGTTTCTCAGTAGGTAAGGTATCTCTAAATGTGGGATCATTTGGATTTATAATATCCTAATATCTGACACCTTCTGTTGGGGGACATATGTAATACTTAACAATAATATCTATAATTGTGTTAATTGTCAATATCTAATTGTGACCATCATGGACAGTGGGGCTGTATCTGGTTACACGTGTTAGATTCAACGAATGGCTGCCCAATTGCTACACTCCTAATTGTTGTGTAATAATAATATAGGTCCCAAAGATTGTCATTTCTAATAGTATTTATTGATTTAGCAACTTGATATATACATCATAGAGAACAGTGTTTTGGTTATACCTGTGAGGTAAACGGTACTTTCTTATGCACATCAACAGAAAACTTGTTAAAACAAATGATGTTCACCTGTGTACATAAACAGGTTAGTCTTACTATTACTAATAGTCTTCACCCAAGTTCTCAATTCTATAGTGCTTTCCTGTTTGTATTCACGGTTTATAGATTTATTGGTTAATTAGTGGTTCATATACTCCGCTTTGCTAGCGAGGATCTATAAGCAAGTCTCTGTTAGTATATATTTCACCAGTACATGTATCAGGAAATATCTTGATCTATAGAACACTTGTTCTCTTGCTCAATCAAATAAGTGTTGCTGAACAGTATTAAGTCAAATAACATATAAGTGTCCCTAATAGTTTGATAGTTATGCAGTGATTGATCTAACCATGATAGATCTTGCGCTTGTATGATTTGCTAGTTATTAGAGCTCGGAGCCATACGTTAGTAATATTTTATGATGCTAACTGCTCATCTCTATATACTAGTAGTCAGGGGTATATATGTCCGTAATAAAATGTAGCTACTAAGCAACAGTATACGGGCTCAGTATAGTTAGACAGTGTAATTTTTAGGTGAACCTGAAGGTCCGATAATAGTTATGTCTCTCTATATCTCAGCACACTATAGCATTCATAAACCTTCAGCGTGCTTAATCGGCTGTGACTATTAGGGAGAGTTAGTGATATTGTTGCTAAATAATAATGTACATTATATAGCTATAAGACTTTCAGGTAAATCTCGTCCCTCAGTAGCAGTCCCTTCTAGCTGTTATCGTTGATGTGCTATTGAGCTTTGAATGTTCGAAAATCTGTCAAATATCGAACATCAAACCAACTTTACCACGGTTCCCTTCTCCCTACTAGCTCGGCAACAAATAACAGCTGATCAAAGTTCAGCATTCTGAATTACAAACTGAGAGTGCCGAAAATAGCTTAGCGAGTATCCCTCAGTTGTAATATTGTAATATATTAAGGATACAGCTTCTATTTGTGACAACTAGACAATGTTATTGAGCGGAGTGGCTCGGACGAACATTCTAACTGCTGACTGATAGAAAGTTCAGTATTCTAAATTAGTAATCTAAGAAAGTCAGAGTAACTTAGTAGTATTGTTTCTAGATGGTATTGTGTATAGCAGTATATCTTCTGAGAAAATCTAGTAACTAAGAGACCATCCCATCTCCCTACAAACTTAACACAATGTAACAGCTGATCATGGTTCAGCGTTTCTAAATTACAGGCTGTGTATGCCAAAGTGGCTTAGCGAGTATCCCTTATTCGCGATATATAATTAATTCGAGTTTTAAATTCTATTTTCAACAACTCGACTGATTATTAACAGAGTGGCTAAAAGAGCGTCTTAACTGCTGACGCGTTTCGCCCGAAAAGGGCTTTTCAAAGGCAGCGAGCCCCAGATAGTGACCTCATTTATTGCTCCGTGCACCGGAATTTCCGCCTTCTCATGTAATGGATTGGACTTTGACTTGTCCATCATCAAGATCTCATCATTTAAGGTGGTATATACCTCTTCTATATTGTTAACGGTATAGGAATCTGATTACTACTGTGTAATTTCTCAGACCGAGATAGTGCATATCATAGTTGTTATGTTATTCTACATACATTTTGAGGAAAACATAGAAGAGGTATATACCACCTTAAATTATGAGATCTTGATGATGGACAAGTCAAAGTCCAATCCATTACATGAGAAGGGAATAATCAGTTGAGTTGTTGAAAATAGAATTTAAAACTCTAATTAATTATATATCGCGAATAAGGGATACTCGCTAAGCCACTTTGGCATACACAGCCTGTAATTTAGAAACGCTGAACCATGATCAGCTGTTACATTGTGTTGAGTTTGTAGGGAGATGGGATGGTCTCTTAGTTACTAGATTTTCTCAGAAGATATACTGCTATACACAATACCATCTAGAAACAATACTACTAAGTTACTCTGACTTTCTTAGATTACTAATTTAGAATACTGAACTTTCTATCAGTCAGCAGTTAGAATGCTCGTCCGAGCCACTCCGCTCAATAACATTGTCAAGTTGTCACAAATAGAAGCTGTATCCTTAATATATTACAATATTACAACTGAGGGATACTTGCTAAGCTATTTTCGGCACTCTCAGTTTGTAATTCAGAACGCTGAACTTTGATCAGCTGTTATTTGATGCCGAGCTAGTAGGGAGAAGGGAACCGTGGTAAAGTTGGTTTGATGTTCGATATTTGACAGATTTTCGAACATTCAAAGCTCAATAGCACATCAACGATAACAGCTAGAAACCTTGTGTTAGTCTAGTTTTGAAAGAAAAAATGTGTACAACACTGCACAGGTCTTGTTTTCCTGACTCCGACAAAAAATAAACAATTGCACCATATTTTATTCTCAAGGTTGTGTACAATATGTGCACAGTCAATGGAAGTTGCAAGGGACCGTCAACAAAGCGCATCACTACATTTTTGGGCACAGTTTATAAATTCAAAAGCTCCCTGATCACATGACCTAGAAACTTCACATTAATGTAGTGTGTTTTAAAGAGCTGGCCACACATTGCACAGCATTTAGTTTATCAAAAAAATGATGCACATTTTATTAATAATCTAATATAGGTGCTAAAAAGGCTTTGAAATCCAATAGCTTCAAAGTCACATGACCTAGATAGTTCTAATCAAAATTGTATCCTTCAGATGGATTGGACACACATTGCACAGCCTTTAGAATTACAAAAAACTGATACACATTTTATTAATAAGCTAATATAGGTGCTAAAAAGGCTTTGAAATTCAATAGCTTCAAAGTCACATGACCTAGATAGTTCAAATCAAATCTGTATCTTTCAGATGGATGGGACACACATTGCACAGCCTTTAGAATTACAAAAAACTGAAGCACATTTTATTAATAAGCAGATATAGGTGCTAAAAAGGCTTTGAAATTCAATAGCTTTTAAGGTCACATGACCTATGATGTTCAAATCAGTACAGTATCCTTCAGATGGATGGGCCACACATTGCACAGCCTTTAGTTTTGATTACAACTGATGCACATTTTATTAATAAGCTGATATAGGTGCTAAAAAGGCTTTGAAATTCAATAGCTTCAAAGTCACATGACCTAGATACTTCTAATCAAAATTGTATCCTTCAGATGAATTGGACACACATTGCACAGCCTTTAGAATTACAAAAAACTGATACACATTTTATTAATAAGCTAATATAGGTGCTAAAAAGGCTTTTAAATTCGATAGCTTCAAAGTCACATGACCTAGATAATTCAAATCAAATCTGTATTTTTAAGATGGATGGGACACACATTGCACAGCCTTTAGAATTACAAAAAATGGATACACATTTTATTAATAAGCTAATATAGGTGCTAAACAGGCTTTGAAATTCAATAGCTTCAAAGTCACATGACCTAGGATGTTCAAATCAGTACAGTATCCTTCAGATGGATGGGCCACACATTGCACAGCCTTTAGTTTTGATTACAACTGATGCACATTTTATTAATAAGCAGATATAGGTGCTAAAAAGGCTTTGAAATTCAATAGCTTCAAAGTCACATGACCTAGATAATTCTAATCAAAATTGTATCCTTCAGATGGATGAGACACACATTGCACAGACTTTAGAATTACAAAAAACTGATACACATTTTATTAATAAGCTAATATAGGTGCTAGAAAGGCTTTGAAATTCAATAGCTTCAAAGTCACATGACCTAGGTTGGTCAAATCAGTACAGTATCCTTCAGATGGATGGGATACACATTGCACAGCCTTTAGAATTACAAAAAACTGATGCACATTTTATTAATAAGCAGATATAGGTGCTAAAAAGGCTTTGAAATTCAATAGCTTCAAGGTCACATGACCTAGGATGTTCAAATCAGTACAGTATCCTTCAGATGGATGGGCCACACATTGCACAGCCTTTAGTTTTCATTACAACTGATGCACATTTTATTTATAAGCTGATATAGGTGCTAAAAAGGCTTTGAAATTCAATAGCTTCAAAGTCACATGACCTAGATACTTCTAATCAAAATTGTATCCTTCAGATGAATTGGACACACATTGCACAGCCTTTAGAATTACAAAAAAACTGATACACATTTTATTAATAAGCTAATATAGGTGCTAAAAAGGCTTTTAAATTCAATAGCTTCAAAGTCACATGACCTAGATAATTCAAATCAAATCTGTATTTTTAAGATGGATGGGACACACATTGCACAGCCTTTAGAATTACAAAAAACTGATGCACATTTTATTAATAAGCAGATATAGGTGCTAAAAAGGCTTTGAAATTCAATAGCTTCAAGTTCACATGACCTAGGATGTTCAAATCAGTACAGTATCCTTCAGATAGATGGGCTACACATTGCACAGCCTTTAGTTTTGATTACAATTGATGCACATTTTATTAATAAGCAGATATAGGTGCTAAAAAGGCTTTGAAATTCAATAGCTTCAAGTTCACATGACCTATGATATTCAAATCAGTACAGTATCCTTCAGATAGATGGGCTACACATTGCACAGCCTTTAGTTTTAATTACAATTGATGCACATTTTATTAATAAGCAGATATAGGTGCTAAAAAGGCTTTGAAATTCAATAGCTTCAGTCACATGACCTAGATACTTCTAATCAAAATTGTATCCTTCAGATGGATTGGACACACATTGCACAGCCTTTAGAATTACAAAAAAACTGATACACGTTTTATTAATAAGCTAATATAGATGTTAAAAAGGCTTTGAAATTCAATAGCTTCAAAGTCACATGACCTAGGTTGGTCAAATCAGTACAGTATCCTTCAGATGGATGGGACACACATTGCACAGCCTTTAGAATTACAAAAAAATGATGCACATTTTATTAATAAGCAGATATAGGTGCTAAAAAGGCTTTGAAATGCAATAGCTTCAAGTTCACATGACCTAGGATGTTCAAATCAGTACAGTTTCCTTCAGATTGATGGGACACACATTGCACAGCCTTTAGAATTACAAAAAACTGATGCACATTTTATTTATAAGCAGATATATGTGCTAAAAAGGCTTTGAAATTCAATAGCTTCAAAGTCACATGACCTAGGTTGGTCAAATCAGTACAGTATCCTTCAGATGGATGGGATACACATTGCACAGCCTTTAGAATTACAAAATACTTATGCACATTTTATTAATAAGCAGATATATGTGCTAAAAAGGCTTTGAAATTCAATATCTTCAAGATCACATGACCTAGGATGTTCAAATCAGTACAGTATCCTTCAGATGGATGGGCCACACAATGCACAGCCTTTAGTTTTGATTACAACTGATGCACATTTTATTAATAAGCTGATATAGGTGCTAAAAAGGCTTTGAAATTCAATAGCTTCAAAGTCACATGACCTAGATACTTCTAATCAAAATTGTATCCTTCAGATGGATGAGACACACATTGCACAGACTTTAGAATTACAAAAAACTGATACACATTTTATTAATGAGCTAATATAGGTGCTAGAAAGGCTTTGAAATTCAATAGCTTCAAAGTCACATGACCTATTTTGGTCAAATCAGTACAGTATCCTTCAGATGGATGGGACACACATTGCACAGCCTCTAGAATTACAAAAAATGGATACACATTTTATTAATAAGCTAATATAGGTGCTAAACAGGCTTTGAAATTCAATAGCTTCAAAGTCACATGACCTCTATAGTTCTAATCAAAATTTAATCTTTCAGATGGATGGGACACACACTGCACATCCTTTAGAATTACAAAAAACTGATGCACATTTTATTAATAAGCAGATATAGGTGCTAAAAAGGCTTTGAAATTCATTAGCTTTGTGGTCACATGACCTAGGTTAGTCAAATAACAATTTGGACCTTTAGGGATGGGCCACACATTGCACAGCCTTTAGTTTAGCAAAAAAATAATGCACATTTTAATAATAAGCTGATATAGGTGCTAAAAAGGCTTTGAAATTCAATAGCTTCAAGGTCACATGACCTAGGATGTTCAAATCAGTACAGTATCCTTCAGATGGATGGGCCACACATTGCACAACCTTTAGTTTTAATTACAACTGATGCACAGTTTATTAATAAGCTGATATAGGTGCTAAAAAGGCTTTGAAATTCAATAGCTTCATGGTCACATGACCTAGGTTGTTCAAATCCATGTATTCTTCTTCTGAGGGATGGGCTACACATTGCACAGCATTTAGAGTTGCAAGAAACTGATGCACATTTTATGAATAAACTGATATAGGTGCTAAAAAGGCTCTGAAATTCAATAGCTTCAAAGTCACATGATCTAGGTTGGTCAAATCCATGTAGTATTCTTCTGAGGGAGCACATTGCACAGCCTTTATTTTTGCAAAAAAACGATGCACATTTTATTACCAAGCTGATATAGGTGCTAAAAAGGCTTTGAAATTCAATAACTTTAAATCACATGACCTAGGGGGTCGATCCGATATAAATCGTCGCCCGCAAAAGCCGGCGACGCCAATATTTGCGCGGGTTTGGTATCACATATACGGCGTAACCTATAAGTTACGCCCGTATATTTCTGCCGTCGCCCGCAGTTTTTTGGGCCATAGGCAGGTATACCAAACCCGCGCAGTTTGGTATCCAATATGCAGCGTAAGGACTTACGTGGCGAAAATGGAGAAAACTTACTCCATTTTCACCTCGCCACAAAAAGCAGCCGTAAGAAGCCTTACGCTGACTATTGGAGCCCCGTAACTCCCTAAACTAACTAGAAAATAAACCTAACACCTAACGCATGCGCAATGTCTATCTCCCTGTCAACCGCGATCTGCTAAAATAAACCTAACACCTAACGCATGCGCAATGTCTATCTCCCTGTCAACCGCGATCCCCCCCCCCCCCCCCGAAATCCCTAATAAAGTTATTACCCCCTAAACCGCCGCTCCCGGACCCCGCCGCCATCTACATAAACTAACCCCCTACTGTGAGCCCCTAAAACCGCCGCCATCTACCTTATCTATCCCCTAATCTGACCCCTTACACCGCCGCCACCTATATAAAAATTATTAACCCCTAATGTAAGCCCCTTACACCGCCGCCATCTCTATTAAAATGATTAACCCCTAATTTAATCTACCTACCCCGCCGCCAGCTATATTATCTATATTAACCCTAAGTATATTATAGTTAATATAGGTATTACATTATATATATTAACTATATTAACCCTAATTATATTAGGGTTAATATAGTTAATATAGTTACTATAGTATTTATATTAACTATATTAACTCTATCTAACCCTAACTAAATTTATATTAAATTAATCTAATTCATTTATAAACTAAAATATTCCTATTTAAATCTAAATACTTACCTATAAAATAAACCCTAAGATAGCTACAATATAATTAATAATTACATTGTAGCTATGTTAGGGTTAATATTTATTTTACAGGTAAATTGTTAATTATTTTAACTAGGTATAATAGATATTAAATAGTTATTAACTATTTAATATCTACCTAGTTAAAATAATTACCCAATTACCTGTAAAATAAATCCTAACCTAAGTTACAAATACACCTACACTATCAATAAATTTAATAAACTACAAACATCTATCTAAAAATACAATTAAATTAACTAAACTAAATTACAAAAAAAAACAAACACTAAATTACAAAAAATAAAAAAAAAGATTACAAGATATTTAAGCTAATTACACCTATTCTAAGCCCCCTAATAAAATAATAAACCCCCAAAATAAAAAAAATACCCTGCCCTATTCTAAAATCAACAAATTTCAAAGCTCTTTACCTTACCAGCCCTTAAAAGGGCCTTTTGTGGGGCATGCCCCAAAGAATTCAGCTCTTTTGCATAAAACAAATACAATACCCCCCCCCATTACAACCCACCACCCACATACCCCTATTCTAAACCCACCCAAACCCCCCTTAAAAAAGCCTAACACTACCCCCCTGGAGATCTCCCTACCTTGTCTTCACCACACCGGGCCGAACTCCTGATCCGATCCGGGCGATGTCTTCCTCCAAGCGGCAAAGAAGAATTCTTCCTCCGGCGATGTCATCCTCCAAGCGGCAAAGAAGAATTCTTCCTCCGGCGACGTCTTCCTCCAAGCGGCAGCAAAGTCTTCATTCTTCCGGCGGCATCTTCAATCTTCTTTCTTCGCTCCGCCGCCGCGGAGCATCCATCCCGGCCGACTGCTGAACTTGGAATGAGGTACCTTTAAATGACGTCATCCAAGATGGCGTCCGCCGAATTCCGATTGGCTGATAGGATTCTATCAGCCAATCGGAATTAAGTTAAAAAAATCTGATTGGCTGATTGAATCAGCCAATCAGATTCAAGTTCAATCCGATTGGCTGATTGGATCAGCCAATCGGATTGAACTTGAATCTGATTGGCTGATTCAATCAGCCAATCAGATTTTTTTAACTTAATTCCGATTGGCTGATAGAATCCTATCAGCCAATCGGAATTCGGCGGACGCCATCTTGGATGACGTCATTTAAAGATACCTCATTCCAAGTTCAGCAGTCGGCCGGGATGGATGCTCCGCGGCGGCGGAGCGAAGAAAGAAGATTGAAGATGCCGCCGGAAGAATGTAGACTTTGCTGCCACTTGGAGGAAGACGTCGCCGGAGGAAGAATTCTTCTTTGCCGCTTGGAGGATGACATCGCCCGGATCGGATCAGGAGTTCGGCCCGGTGTGGTGAAGACAAGGTAGGGAGATCTTCAGGGGGGTAGTGTTAGGCTTTTTTAAGGGGGGTTTGGGTGGGTTTAGAATAGGGGTATGTGGGTGGTGGGTTGTAATGGGGGGGGGGGTATTGTATTTGTTGTATGCAAAAGAGCTGAATTCTTTGGGGCATGCCCCACAAAAGGCCCTTTTAAGGGCTGGTAAGGTAAAGAGCTTTGAAATTTGTTGAATTTAGAATAGGGCAGGGAATTTTTTTTATTTTGGGGGTTTATTATTTTATTAGGGGGCTTAGAATAGGTGTAATTAGCTTAAATATCTTTTTTTTATTTTTTGTAATTTAGTGTTTGTTTTTTTTTGTAATTTAGTTTAGTTAATTTAATTGTATTTTTAGATAGATGTTTGTAGTTTATTAAATTTATTGATAGTGTAGGTGTATTTGTAACTTAGGTTAGGATTTATTTTACAGGTAATTGGGTAATTATTTTAACTAGGTAGATATTAAATAGTTAATAACTATTTAATATCTATTATACCTAGTTAAAATAATTAACAATTTACCTGTAAAATAAATATTAACCCTAACATAGCTACAATGTAATTATTAATTATATTGTAGCTATCTTAGGGTTTATTTTATAGGTAAGTATTTAGATTTAAATAGGAATATTTTAGTTTATAAATGAATTAGATTAATTTAATATACATTTAGTTAGGGTTAGATAGAGTTAATATAGTTAATATAAATACTATAGTAACTATATTAACTATATTAACCCTAATATAATTAGGGTTAATATAGTTAATATATATAATGTAATACCTATATTAACTATAATATACTTAGGGTTAATATAGATAATATAGCTGGCGGCGGGGTAGGTAGATTAAATTAGGGGTTAATCATTTTAATAGAGATGGCGGCGGTGTAAGGGGCTTACATTAGGGGTTAATAATTTTAATATAGATGGCGGCGGTGTTAGGGGCTCACTTTAGGGGGTTATAGATATAATATAGCTGGCGGCGGGGTACGGGAGCGGCGGTTTAGGGGTTAATAACTTTATTAGGTTGCGGCGGGGTAAAGGAGCGGCAGTTTAGGGGTTAATAGCTTTTTTATTGTTAGGCTAGTGAGGGGGGATAGCGGATAGAGGGTTAGACAGTGCGGTCTATGTTAGGGAGGCGTGTTAGACAGTGCGGGCTATGTTAGGGAGGCGTGTTAGACAGTGCGGGTGTTTTAAACTTTAGTCAGGTTTTATAGGCGCCGGCAGTTTCTAACGTGCCGCAAGTCACTGGCGACGCCAGAAATTTGTACTTACGCAGATTTCTGGACATCGCTGGTTTGTGAGACTTACGGCACGTTAGCATCTGACGGCGACCTATATGGGATGGCTCGAGTTGCGAGCTGAAACTGCGGGCGACGCCGGTTCCCTCGCTTGCGCCGCAAACTGCGATCGATATCGGATCGCGCCCCATGTTGGTCAAATAACAATTTGATCCTTTAGAGGGATGGGCCACACATTGCACAATTTTTATTTTACCCAAAAACTAATGCACATTTTATTAATAAGCTGATATAGGTAATAAAAAGTATTTGAAATTCAATAGCTTCAAGGTCACATGACCTAGGTTGGTCAAATCAGTGCAGTATCCTTCAGATGGATGGGCCACACATTGCACAGCCTTTAGTTTTGTTTACAACTGATGCACATTGTATTAATAAGCTGATATAGGTGCTATAAAGGCTTTGAAATTCAATAGCTTCAAAGTCACATGACCTAGGTTGGTCAAATCAATGTAGTATTCTTCTGAGAGATGGGCCACACGTTGCACAGCCTTTAGAGTTGCAAAAAACTGATGCACATTTTATTAATAAGCAGATATAGATGCTACAAAGGCTTTGAAATTCAATAGCTTCAAAGTCACATGACCTAGGTTAGTCAAATAACAATTTGGTCCTTTAGAGGGATGGGACACACATTGCACAGCCTTTAGTGTAGCAAAAAACTAATGCAGATTTTAATAATAAGCTGATATAGGTGCTAAAAAGGCTTTGGAATTCAATAGCTTCAAGGTCACATGACCTAGGATGTTCAAATCAGTACAGTATCCTTCAGATGGATGGGCCACACATTGCACAGCCTTTCGTTTTGATTACAACTGATGCAAAGTTTATTAATAAGCTGATATAGGTGCTAAAAAAGGTATGAAATTCAATAGCTTCAAAGTCACATGACCTAGGTTGTTCAAATCAATGTAGTATTCTTCTGAGAGATGGGCCACACATTGCACAGCCTTTAGAGTTGCAAGAAACTGATACACATTTTATTAATAAGCTGATAAAGATGCTAAAAAGGCTCTGAAATTCAATAGTTTCATGGTCACATGACCTAGGTTGTTCAAATCCATGTACTATTCTTCTGAGGGATGGGCCACACATTGCACAGGCTTTAGTTTTGCAAAAAACTGATGCACATTTTATTACCAAGCTGATATAGGTGCTAAAAAGGCTTTGAAAATCAATAGCTTCGGTCACATGACCTAGGTTGGTCAAATCAGTACAGTATCCTTTAGATGGATGGGCCACACATTGCACAGCCTCTAGTTTTGAATAAAACAGATGCACATTTTATTAATAAGCTGATATAGGTGCTAAAAAGGCTTTGAAATTCAATAGCTTCAAGGTCACGTGACCTAGGTTGGTCAAATAACAATTTGGGGTGCGATCCGATATATGACGCAGGTTTCGGCGCAAGCGTGTAAACCTGCGCCGCCCGTAGTTTCACCTCGCACATCAAGCTATCACATATACGGGGCCAACAGTTGCTAAGTGCCGTAAGTCAGACAAACTAGCGATATTCCAGAAATAAGCGTAAGTACAAATTTCTGGAGTCGCCAGTGACTTACGGCACTTTAGAAACTGCCGCCGCCTAAAAAAAATAACTAAAGTATAAAATCTCCCGTTACTGTCTAACACCCCTCCCAAAAATAGCCTGACACGTATACCCCTATATCTGCAACCCCCCCTCTCACTCCTAACAATAAATGTATTAACCCCTAAACTGCTGCTCCCAGACCCCGCCGCTACCTATATTATATGTATTAACCCCTAATCTGACCCCCCTACACTGCCGCCACCTATATTATATGTATTACCCCCTAATCTGAGCCCCCTACACCGCCGCCACCTATATTAACTATATTACCCCCTAAACCTAAGTCTAACCCTAACACCCCCTAACAATTATTTTTTAAATAAATCTAAATAATATTAATATTATTTACTAAATTATTCCTATTTAAAACTAAATAGTTACCTATAAAATAAACCCTAAGATAGCTACAATACAATTAATAATTACATTATAGCTATTTTAGGGTTTTATATTTATTTTACAGGTAACTTTGTATTTATTTTAACTAGGTACAATAGCTATTAAATAGTTAATAACTATTTAATAGCTACCTAGTTAAAATAATTACAAAATTACCTGTAAAATAAATCCTAACCTAAGTTACCATTACACCTAACACTACACTATCAATAAATTCATTAAATAAACTACAAATACACTAAACTATATTACAAAAAACAAACAAAAACTAAATTACAAAAAATAAAAAAATATTACAAGAATTTTAAGCTAATTAGACCTAATCTAAGCCCCCTAATAAAATAAAAAAGCCCCCCAAAATAATAAAATTTCCCTACCCTAAACTAAATTACAAAAGTAATCAGCTCTATTACCAGCCCTTCAAAGGGCCTTTTGCAGGGCATTGCCCCAAAGTAATCAGCTCTTTTACCTGTAAAAAAAAGCACAATCCCCCCCATTACAACCCACCACCCACACACCCCTACACTAAAACCCACCCGATCCCCCCTTAAAAAAACCTAAGTCTAACCCCCAAGTGGTCCTTACCTGTCCTGAAGACAAGCGGAGAAGGTCCTGTTCCAGACGGTGACGTCTTCTTCTAAGCGGCGACCTCTTCTTCTTCCAGGAACCAGCCGGCGCGGAGTGGAGGATTTGAAGACCGATGACCGCGGAGCTGAAGACCGTCCACTCTGGAACTGAAGACCGCGGAGCCATGGAGCGTGGAGGATCCTCTTCATACGATCTCCACCGTACACTGAATAGGAATTCAAGGTACGCGATTAAAAATGGCGTCCCTTGAATTCCTATTGGCTGATTTGAGCCTTCAAATTCAAATCAGCCAATCGGATGAGAGCTACTGTAATTTTATTGGCTGATTTGAATAGCCAATAGAATAAGAGCTACTGTAATTCTATTGGCTATTCTAATCAGCCAATAGAATTACAGTAGCTCTTATTCTATTGGCTATTCAAATCAGCCAATAGAATTAAAGTAGCTCGCATCCGATTGGCTGATTTGAATTTGGAGGCTCAAATCAGCCAATAGGAATTCAAGGGACGCCATTTTTAATCGCGTACCTTGAATTCCTATTCAGTGTACGGCGGCGATTGTATGAAGAGGATCCTCCATGTTCCGGCTCCGGTCTTCAGTTCCAGAGGTCTTCGGTTCCAGCGCCGCCGATCTTCAGTTCCAGCATCGCTGGTCTTCAGTTCCAGATGGACGGTCTTTAGCTCCGCGGTCATCGGTCTTCAACTCCTCCGCTCCACGCCGGCTGGATCCTGGAAGAAGAAGAGGTCGCCTCCTGGAACAGGAGCTTCTCCGCCGGTCTTCAGGACAGGTAAGGAGCACTTGGGGGTTAGACTTAGGTTTTTTTTAAGGGGGGATTGGGTGGGTTAGAATAGGGGTATGTGGGTGGTGGGTTGTAATGGGGGGGGTGTTGGGTTTTTTTACAGGCAAAAGAGCTGATTTCTTTGGGGCATGCCCCACAAAAGGCCTTTTTAAGGGCTGGTAATAGAGCTGTTAACTTTTGTAATTTAGATTAGGGTAGGGAATTTTTTTTATTTTGGGGGGCTTTGTTATTTTATTAGGGGGCTTAGAATAGTTGTAATTAGCTTAAAATTCTTGTAATCTTTTTTTATTTTTTGTAATTTAGTTTAGTGTATTTAATTGTAGTTTAGTTTAGATATTTGTAGTTTATTTAATTTATTGATAGTGTAGGTGTATTTGTAACTTAGGTTAGGATTTATTTTACAGGTAAATTGGTAATTATTTTAACTAGGTAGCTATTAAATAGTTATTAACTATTTAATAGCTATTGTACCTAGTTAAAATAAATACCAAGTTACCTGTAAAATAAATATAAACCCTAAAATAGCTACAATGTAATTATTAATTACATTGTAGCTATCTTAGGGTTTATTTTATAGGTAAGTATTTAGATTTAAATAGGAATATTTTAATTAATAATATTAATATTAATTAGATTTATTTTAATAAGAATTTAGTTAGGGATGTTAGAGATAGATAGGGTTATTATACTTAATATATATATATATATATATATATATATATATAATATAATAACGATATTAACTATATTAACCCTAATATAATTAGGGTTAATATAGTTAATATAGCTGGCGGCGGTGTAGGGGGATTAGATTAAGGGTTAATCTATTTAATATAGGTGGCGGCGGTGTAGGGGGATTAGATTAGGGGGTAATACATTTATTATAGGTGGCGGCGGTGTAGGGGGATTTAGATTAGATGCAAAAGAGCTGATTACTTTGTGACAATGCCCCGCAAAAGCCCTTTTAAGGGCTGGTAAAAGAGCTGATTTCTTTGGGGCATGCCCCGCAAAAAGCCCTTTTAAGGGCTGGCAATAGAGCTGTTACTTTGGGGCAATGTCACGCAAAAGGCCCTTTTAAGGGCTGGTCATAGAGGTGATTACTTTAGGGGGATTAGATTAGGGGTTAATGTATTTAATATAGCTGGCGGCGGTGTAGGGGGATTAGATTAGGGGTTAATACATTTAATATAGCTGGCGGCGGTGTAGGAGCTCACATTAGGGGGTAGTTTAATGTAGCTGGTGGCGGGTAGGAGCTCACATTAGGGGGTAGTTTAATGTAGCTAGCGGGGGATTAAGGGGCTCACATTAGGGGTAGTTTAATGTAGCTGGCGGCGGTGTAAGGGGCTCACATTAGGGGGTAGGTAATATAGATGGCGGCGGTGTAGGAGCTCACATTAGGGGGTATTATAGAAAAATAGGTAGCGGCGGTGTAGGGGGCTCACATTAGGGGGTAATATAGATAAAATAGGTAGTGGCGGTGTAGGGTGCTCACATTAGGGGGTAATATAGATAATGTAGGTGGCGGCGGGTCCGGGAGCGGCGGTTTAGGGGTTAATAACTTTATTAGGTTCGGCGGGGTCCGGGAGCGGCGGTTAGGGTTTAATACATTTATTATTATTAGGAGAGTGAGGGGGGATAGCGGATAGAGGGTTAGACGTGTCGGGCTATGTTTAGGAGGCGTGTTAGACAGTATGGGTGATTTAATAACTTAGTCAGGTTTTTTATGCGGCGGCAGTTTCTAAAGTGCCGTAAGTCACTGGCGACTCCAGAAATTTGTACTTACGCAGATTTCTGGACACCGCTGGTTTGTGAGACTTACGGCACTTTAGCCTCTGACGGCGCCGTATATGGGATAGCTCGAGTTGTGAGCTGAAACTACGGGCGGCGCAGGTTTCCAAGCTTGCGACGAAACCTGTGCCGAATATCGGATCGCGCCCACAATGTGCATCTGTTTTATTCAAAACTAGAGGCTGTGCAATGTGTGGCTCATCCATCTGAAGGATACTGTACTGATTTGAACATCCTAGGTCATGTGACCTTGAAGCTATCGAATTTCAAAGCCTTTTTAGCACCTATATCAGCTTATTAATAAAATGTGCATTATTTTTTTGCTAAACTAAAAATTGTGCAATGTGTGGCCCATCCCTCAAAAGGATCAAATTGTTATTTAACCAACCTAGGTCATGTGACTTTGAAGCTATTGAATTTCAAAACCTTTTTAACACCTAAATCAGCTTGGTAATAAAATGTGCATCAGTTTTTTGCAAAACTAAAGCCTGTGCCATGTGTGGCCCATCCCTCAGAAGAATACTACATGGATTTGAACAACCTAGGTCATGTGACCATGAAGCTATTGAATTTCAGAGCCATTTTAAGCATCTATATCAGCTTATTAATAAAATGTGTATCAGTTTCTTGCAACTCTAAAGGCTGTGCAATGTGTGTCCCATCCATCTGAAGGATACAATTTTGATTTGAACTATCTAGGTCATGTGACTTTGAAGCTATTGAATTTCAAAGCCTTTTTAGCACCTATATCAGCTTATTAATAAACTGTGCATCAGCTGTAATCAAAACGAAAGGCTGTGCAATGTGTGGCCCATCCATCTGAAGGATACTGTACTGATTTGAACATCCTAGGTCATGTGACCATGAAGCTATTGAATTTCAGAGCCATTTTAAGCATCTATATCAGCTTATTAATAAAATGTGTATCAGTTTCTTGCAACTCTAAAGGCTGTGCAATGTGTGTCCCATCCATCTGAAGGATACAATTTTGATTTGAACTATCTAGGTCATGTGACTTTGAAGCTATTGAATTTCAAAGCCTTTTTTAGCACCTATATAAGCTTATTATTAAAATGTGCATCAGTTTTTTGCTAAACTAAAGGCTGTGCAATGTGTGTCCCATCCCTCTAAAGGACCAAATTGTTATTTGACTAACCTAGGTCATGTGACTTTGAAGCTATTGAATTTCAAAGCCTTTTTAGCATCTATATCTGCTTATTAATAAAATGTGTATCAGTTTTTTGCAACTCTAAAAGCTGTGCAATGTGTGGCCCATCCATCTGAAGGATACTGTACTGATTTGACTAACGTAGGTCATGTGACCTTGAAGCTCTTGAATTTCAAAGCCTTTATAGGGCCTATATCAGCTTGGAAATAAATCGTGCATCAGTTTTTTTGTAAATCTAAAGGCTGTGCAATGTGTGTACAATCCCTCTAAAGGACAAAAGTGTTATTTGACCAATCTAGGTCATGTGACCTTGAAGCTATTGAATTTCTAAGCCTTTTTAGCACCTAAATCTGCTTATTTATAAAATGTGTATCAGTTTTTGCAACTCTAAAGGCTGTGCAATGTGTGGCCCATCCTTCAGAAGAATACTACATTGATTTGACCAACGTAAGTCATGTGACCACAAAGCTAATGAATTTCAAAGCCTTTTTAGCACCTACTGTATATTCGCTTATTAATAAAATGTGTATCAGTTTTTTGTAATTCTAAAGGCTGTGCAATGTGTGTCCAATCCATCTGAAGGATACAATTTTGATTAGAAGTATCTAGGTCATGTGACTTTGAAGCTATTGAATTTCAAAGCCTTTTTAGCACCTATATTAGCTTATTAATAAAATGTGCATCAGTTGTAATCAAAACTAAAGGCCGTGCAATGTGTGGCCCATCCACCTGAAGGATACTGTACTGATTTGAACATCCTAGGTCATGTGAATTTGAAGCTATCGAATTTCAAAGCCTTTTAGCACCTATATCTGCTTATTAATAAAACGTGCATCAGTTTTTTGTAATTCTAAAGGCTGTGCAATGTGTGTCCCATCCATCTGAAAGATACAGATTTGATTTGAACTATCTAGGTCATGTGACTTTGAAGCTATTGAATTTCAAAGCCTTTTTAGCACCTATATCAGCTTATTAATAAAATGTGCATCAGTTGTAATCAAAACTAAAGGCTGTGCAATGTGTGGCCCATCCATCTGAAGGATACTGTACTGATTTGAACATCCTAGGTCATGTGACCTTGAAGCTATTGAATTTCAAAGCCTTTTTAGCACCTATATCTGCTTATTAATAAAATGTGCATCAGTTTTTTGTAATTCTAAAGGCTGTGCAATGTGTGTCCCATCTATCTGAAAAGTACAGATTTGATTTGAACTATCTAGGTCATGTGACTTTGAAGCTATTGAATTTCAAAGCCTTTTTAGCATCTATATCTGCTTATTAATAAAATGTGCATCAGTTTTTTGTAATTCTAAAGGCTGTGCAATGTGTGTCCCATCCATCTGAAGGAAACTGTACTGATTTGAACATCCTAGGTCATGTGAACTTGAAGCTATTGCATGTCAAAGCCTTTTTAGCACCTATATCTGTTTATTTTGAAAAAAGTTTTATTAGGTTTTTCATAACAGGTTATACATAACAAATTTCGGCAAGTACAATCAGATTAATTGGACATAAAGCAAACATTCAGCAGGATATTAATGGTGTCAATCTCTTACCCATGTTGGTTTGAGACCACTGTATAGCGTATTATACCAATATATATCATCTTATTTCGTAAAAGGATCTGAAATTTTTAAGTAAATGTTAAATATTAACAGGATCAACAGAATCGAGGTCTACCCATAGAAAGGTATAATAAAGTCGTCCGTCACCACCCGGCCGATTGGTCGGATGGGCGGCTGGTCCCGGCTCTCTCTAAAGTGTAATACAGTGCATTGGTAGAATTTATTGAATCTCTGTGTTTCTCTGTGTTCTAGCTTCGTGGTACATAATGAGTGGCTCCCACTGTATGATAAATTTATCTTTGGTGTGTAGGTTCTCAGCAGCTAAGCTAGCCATTTCATAATGATGTATTATTTTTTTAACAATGAAAGTGAAGTTAGGTGGAGTGGATTTCCAATATTGTGCTATGCAAACTCTAACCACCGTGCAAATGGTCATAACTAGTTTTTGGTGTTGTCTTAAGATATTGGGAATCGGGAAGTGTAATAGGGCCTGTTCTGGAGTCAGTTGTATATGTTTATGGAAGAGATCGCTAAGAAATGTTGAGGTGTGTTCCAAAATTTCTTTCGCTCTGTCACACTCCCACCACATATGTATGTACGTCCCCCTTACATTACATCCTCTGTAGCAGAGATTCAGGGAAGGTCCTTCTGATCCACCGAACCTAGTAGGATATATATACCATTTAAATGCTACCTTGAGAAAATTCTCTTTCAGCATAGCATTGTATGAGAAGGAGAGGCCTCTGTCTAAATTAGTTAGCCAAGTCTCCAAGGACCAAGTCTTATTAAGGTCTTGTTCCCATTTCCCTATATCTGTTTATTAATAAAATGTGCATCATTTTTTTGTAATTCTAAAGGCTGTGCAATGTGTGTCCCATCCATCTGAAGGATACTGTACTGATTTGACCAACCTAGGTCATGTGAATTTGAAGCTATTGAATTTCAAAGCCTTTTTAGCATCTATATTAGCTTATTAATAAAAATGTGTATCAGTTTTTTTTGTAATTCTAAAGGCTGTGCAATGTGTGTCCCATCCATCTGAAGGATACTGTACTGATTTGACCAACCTAGGTCATGTGACTTTGAAGCTATTGAATTTCAAAGCCTTTTTAGCACCTATATCCGCTTATTAATAAAATGTGCATCGATTGTAATCAAAACTAAAGGCTGTGCAATGTGTGGCCCATCCATCTGAAGGATACTGTACTGATTTGAACATCCTAGGTCATGTGAACTTGAAGCTATTGAATTTCAAAGCCTTTCTAGCACCTATATTAGCTTATTAATAAAATGTGTATCAGTTTTTTGTAATTCTAAAGTCTGTGCAATGTGTGTCTCATCCATCTGAAGGATACAATTTTGATTTGAATTATCTAGGTCATGTGACTTTGAAGCTATTGAATTTCAAAGCCTTTTTAGCACCGATATCTGCTTATTAATACAATGTGCATCAGTTGTAATCAAAACTAAAGGCTGTGCAATGTGTGGCCCATCCATCTGAAGGATACTGTA
Organism: Bombina bombina; assembly: GCF_027579735.1. NCBI lineage: Eukaryota > Metazoa > Chordata > Amphibia > Anura > Bombinatoridae > Bombina > Bombina bombina. Next base: position 850,199,191 of record NC_069499.1, on the reverse strand, counting down.
CTGATTTGAACATCCTAGATCATGTGACTTTGAAGCTATTGAATTTCAAAGCCTGTTTAGCACCTATATTAGCCTATTAATAAAATGTGTATCCATTTTTTTAATTCTAAAGGCTGTGCAATGTGTGTCCCATCCATCTTAAAAATACAGATTTGATTTGAATTATCTAGGTCATGTGACTTTGAAGCTATTGGATTTAAAAGCCTTTTTAGCACCTATATTAGTTTATTAATAAAATGTGTATCAGTTTTTTGTAATTCTAAAGGCTGTGCAATGTGTGTCCAATTCATCTGAAGGATACAATTTTGATTAGAAGTATCTAGGTCATGTGACTTTGAAGCTATTGAATTTCAAAGCCTTTTTAGCACCTATATCAGCTTATTAATAAAATGTGCATCAGTTGTAATCAAAACTAAAGGCTGTGCAATGTGTGGCTCATCCATCTGAAGGATACTGTACTGATTTGAACATCATAGGTCATGTGACCTTAAAGCTATTGAATTTCAAAGCCTTTTTAGCACCTATATCTGCTTATTAATAAAATGTGCTTCAGTTTTTTGTAATTCTAAAGGCTGTGCAATGTGTGTCCCATCCATCTGAAAGATACAGATTTGATTTGAACTATCTAGGTCATGTGACTTTGAAGCTATTGAATTTCAAAGCCTTTTTAGCACCTATATTAGCTTATTAATAAAATGTGTATCAGTTTTTTGTAATTCTATAGGCTGTGCAATGTGTGTCCAATCCATCTGAAGGATACAATTTTGATTAGAACTATCTAGGTCATGTGACTTTGAAGCTATTGGATTTCAAAGCCTTTTTAGCACCTATATTAGATTATTAATAAAATGTGCATCATTTTTTTGATAAACTAAATGCTGTGCAATGTGTGGCCAGCTCTCTAAAACACACTACATTAATTTGAAGTTTCTAGGTCATGTGATCAGGGAGCTTTTGAATTTATAAACTGTGCCCAAAAATGTAGTGATGCGCTTTGTTGACGGTCCCTTGCAACTTCCATTGACTGTGCACATATTGTACACAACCTTGAGAATAAAATATGGTGCCATTGTTTATTTTTTGTCGGAGTCAGGAAAACAAGACCTGTGCAGTGTTGTACACATTTTTTCTTTCAAAACTAGACTAACACAAGGTTTCTAGCTGTTATCGTTGATGTGCTATTGAACTTTGAATGTTCGAAAATCTGTCAAATATCGAACATCAAACCAACTTTACCACAGTGAGAAGGGACTGCTACTGAGGGACGAGATTTACCTGAAAGTCTTATAGCTATATAATGTACATTATTATTTAGCAACAATATCGCTAAGTCTCCCTAATAGTCACAGCCAATTAATTAAGCACGCTGAAGGTTTATGAATGCTATAGTGTGCTGAGATATAGGGAGACATAACTATTATCGGACCTTCAGGTTCACCTAAAAATTACACTGTCTAACTATACTGAGCCAGTATACTGTTGCTTAGTAGCTACATTTTATTAGGGACATATATATACCCCTGATTACTAGTATATAGAGATGAGCAGTTAGCATCATAAAATATTACTAACGTATGGTGCCGAGCTCTAATAACTAGCAAATCATACAAGCGCAAGATCTATCATGGTTAGATCAATCACTGCATAACTATCAAACTATTAGGGACACTTATATGTTATTTGACTTAATACTGTTCAGCAACACTTATTTGATTGAGCAAGAGAACAAGTGTTCTATAGATCAAGATATTTCCTGATACATGTACTGGTGAAATATATACTAACAGAGACTTGCTTATAGATCCTCGCTAGCAAAGCGGAGTATATGAACCACTAATTAACCAATAAATCTATAAACCGTGAATACAAACAGGAAAGCACTATAGAATTGAGAACTTGGGTGAAGACTATTAGTAATAGTAAGACTAACCTGTTTATGTACACAGGTGAACATCATTTGTTTTAACAAGTTTTCTGTTGATGTGCATAAGAAAGTACCGTTTACCTCACAGGTATAACCAAAACACTGTTCTCTATGATGTATATATCAAGTTGCTAAATCAATAAATACTATTAGAAATGACAATCTTTGGGACCTATATTATTATTACACAACAATTAGGAGTGTAGCAATTGGGCAGCCATTCGTTGAATCTAACACGTGTAACCAGATACAGCCCCACTGTCCATGATGGTCACAATTAGATATTGACAATTAACACAATTATAGATATTATTGTTAAGTATTACATATGTCCCCCAACAGAAGGTGTCAGATATTAGGATATTATAAATCCAAATGATCCCACATTTAGAGATACCTTACCTACTGAGAAACCTATTTGGTAGTTACTCTGAGAGACATACAGTGACCTACATGGTGTATATATATTCATAATTCCAATATACCCATATACTTAATTGAGTTGGGCTGTGATTGGGCAGCAATACATATCGGCTATTTTCATACTAAGCTCTCCAGCCCAGTAAACTTTTATTTCAGTTATTTGATCCCAGGTGGCCACTGGGAGCCCCCCATATTCTGGAATACAATAGCTATCACCTTGATATAGTAACAGCATTTAAAAGAGTGTAAATTTTAACGTGTATGTGTGTTTGTGTGTTTTTTTATCATTTATTAATAAAAGTTATGTTTTAATAACACCCGGACTGCACGCTTTCTAGTCTAGGCATGGAGTGCTGCTTGCATTCTTTCAGCGGATTTCTCTCTATCCACTATCCTTTTGCTATAACCCAAAGTATTGATCTAGGCCCATTTTGGTATGTTTCATGCCACCTTTTCACTGCAAAATGCAATCATATTAAAAAATTTGTTAACTTTTTCACAAACTTTGGGCTTCTCACCAAAAATTATTTAAATAACGCTTGTGCAGTCATAACACAAATGGATGTAAACACTTTTTTGGGATCCCCTTTGTTCAGAAATAGCAGACATGCATGTCTTTGCCATTGTTTTATGGTAATTGCAGCTGCGCACCAAACATCTGAAATCCCTGGTAGTTAAGGGGTTAATCGGGTAGCTTGTAAGGTTAAGTTTAGCTCCAACCACCTAATCCCTACCTGATCTAGGGTTGCCACCTTGGCCATGTTCCCTAGACACTTATGAGTTACACATGCTGCAAGGTGTGCAGAGGGAAACATGAATTGCACCCCTGGATAACACACAAATAGTGTTCGTGGACAGCACTATTCATGTTCCTCCCTGCAGCATGTGTAACTCAAAAGCGTGCAGGAAAACAAGGCTGAGGTGGCAGCACAAACCTGATCTTTCCTAAACTGGTCTCTTCCTTCCCTCACCCCCCACTGGTCACCAGACAGTCTGCCAAAGTGAAGTTTTAGTTGTTGTTTTTTTTTTTTAACAAATATTTTTATTATTATTATTTTCTACAGTGTAGGATTACCCCCTTACCTTCTCACCTCCCAGATCCCTCTCAAAAAGCTCTCTAACCCTCCCCCCTCTCCAAGTGTCTGCCATCTTAGGTACTGGCAGCTGTCTGCCAGTACCCAGTTTTCTAACTATGTATCTCTTTATAAACATAAAAATAAATTCTGTAGTTTAGCTGTCCCCTTCATTTACCCCACCTCCCCCCTCCAGGCTCCAAGCGATCTTTTCCCCTACTCTCTATTCCCCCTCTCCACTCTAGGACCCCCCTCTCCCTCCCTCCTTCTGCTTTCCTTCAACTCTCAGCATTTATTTATTTTTTGCAGTGTAGATGTCCCCCCCATTCCATTCCCACCCCTCCCTCCCCCTCCAGCAATGGGCCGCCCAACCGCCTCCCTCCCAACCCTCCCAGACCACCAACGATCAGCACCACAGCTACCAGATATGCAGAGAGGGACACAGAGTGTCTTTCTCTGCATCAGTCTCTCTACACTTCTATTTCTGCACTGCCCCACTTGTGGGGCATACTGAAATAGTGCAATCTTGCCACTATTAGTGAGACCTCAGCGAAAAGAGGCCCAGGACAGCAGCATGGTATAGCTATGGTTGCCACCTCGGCCATGTTTTCCTGGACACTTCTGAGTTACACATGTTGCAGGGTGTGCATAGGGGAACATGCATTGTACTGCTTGACAGCACAAAAATAGTGACCCTGTACAGCACTATTCATGTTCCTCTCTGCACACCCTGCAGCATGTGTAACTTAAAAGTGCCCAGGAAAACATGGCCGAGGGGGCAACCCTAGGTACAGCGCTGGTTGTTAAGGGTTTAATATCAGCTTTCAGAATTTCAAATAGCATGATTAAAAATTCTTCCAGGAAAAACCATCTTGGCCACTTAACATTTGTTGTATATGTATGTGTATCCTACAGGGTATTGTGTTATCTGTCACAACAGCCCCCATTCTGCAAGTGTCGTGTGCTAATATGCTAACATACATACAGGTCTATTTATCAAGCTCCGAACGGCTTGATGACCCGTGTTTCTGGTGAGCCTGAAGACTCGCCAGAAACACAAGTTATGAAGCAGTGGTCTTCAATAGGCAGGCTACCGCCATTGACTTCAATAGGCAGGCGAACTTTAAAACCAACATGGACTCTTTCTGGCCACAATAGCGAAGGAAAAGTTGTTTCAAGGGGACTAACACCTGGACTGTGGCATGCCGGAGGGGGATCCATGGCAAAACTCCCACAGAAAATTACATAGTTGATGCAGAGTCTGGTTTTAAGCCATAAAGGGCATAAATCAACTAACGTTCCTAAATTTTTTGGAATAACATGCTTTAAAACATCAGGTATGATGTTGTATCGATCAGGTAGTGTAAGGGTTACACCCTCTTCACAGTGACAGACCAAACTCCCCGTGTAACGCACCGCAAACAACCGCAAACAGTCCATTTGCACAACCACAAGATAGATAGATTTGATAGATAGATACATAGATCAATAGATGCAATATACATTTGATAGATACGATTGATAGTTAGATAGATTTGATAGATAAAGAGATAGATTTGATAGATAGATATATAATTTTCCAGACAGAGAATTACAAGACGTGCGGTCTGGGACCCATAGTAAGGTTCCCAGAGACAGTTGCGGCGCCAGGGGACGTGCATATGGCAGGGATTTTAGGAACCGGGAGATGGAAAAAGATGCTTGGTCGGTCCTCCTACTTCAAAATTGGGGCACTGCGCGTGCAATCTACTGTGGCATCAGATATGAGTGGTGTGTTAAGTAGTACTATTCTTATCAGTTTAATACCTGTTACTCCCCGTATCGGGGGAGGTGTATATGGCATGGATTTTAGGAACCGGGAGATGGAAAAAGATGCTTGGTCGGTCCTCCTACTTCAAATTTGGCCTAAACACAAGTGGCTGTCACAAAACAGTCCGGCCACGAGATAGATAGATTTGATCGATAGATAGATGCATAGATTACATAGATCAATAGATGCAATATACATTTGATAGATACAAATTACATAGATCAATAGATGCAATATACATTTGATAGATACGAATTACATAGATCAATAGATACAATATACATTTGATAGATACGAATTACATAGATCAATAGATGCAATATACATTTGATAGATACGATTGATAGATAGATTTGATAGATAAATATATAGATTTGATAGATATATAATGCCCCAGACAGAGAATTACAAGACGTGCGGTCTGACACCTATGGTAAGGTTCCCAGAGGCAGTTGTGGCGCCAAGGGACGTGTATATGGCATGGATTTTCAGAACCGGGAGATGGAAAAAGATGCTTGGTCGGTCCTCCTGCTTCAAATTTGGGGCACTGCGCGTGCAATCTATTGTGCCACCAGATATGAGTGGTGTGTTAAGTAGTACTATTCTGATCAGTTTAATACCTGTTACGTCCCCTATCGGGGGAGGTGTATATGGCATGGATTTTAGGAACCGGGAGATGGAAAAAGATGCTTGGTCGGTCCTCCTACTTCAAATTTGGCCGAAACACAAGTGGCTGTCACAAAACAGTCCGGCCACGAGATAGATAGATTTGATAGATAGATACATAGCTTACATAGATCATAAGATGCAATATACATTTGATAGATACGAATTACATAGATCAATAGATGTAATATACATTTGATAGATACGAATTACATACATCAATAGATGCAATATACATTTGATTGATACGAATTACATAGATCAATAGATGCAATATACATTTGATAGTTACAAATTACAGAGATCAATAGATGCAATATACATTTGATAGATACGAATTACATAGATCAATAGATGCAATATACATTTGATAGATACGAATTACATAGATCAATAGATGCAATATACATTTGATAGATACGAATTACATAGATCAATAGATGCAATATACATTTGATAGATACGAATTACATAGATCAATAGATGCAATATACATTTGATAGATACGAATTACATAGATCAATAGATGCAATATACATTTGATAGATACGAATTACATAGATCAATAGATGCAATATACATTTGATAGATACGAATTACATAGATCAATAGATGCAATATATATTTGATAGATACGATTGATAGTTAGATTTGATAGATAAAGAGATAGATTTGATAGATATATAATTTCCCAGACAGAGAATTACATGACGTGCGGTCTGGGACCCATGGTAAGGTTCCCAGAGGCAGTTGCGGCACCAGGGGACGTGTATATGGCATGGATTTTAGGAATCGGGAGATGGAAAAAGATGCTTGGTCGGTCCTCCTGCTTCAAATTTGGGGCACTGAGCGTGCAATCTATTGTGCCACCAGATAGGAGTGGTGTGTTAAGTTGTACTATTCTGATCAGTTTAATACCTGTTACTCCCCCTATCGGGGGAAGTGTATATGATATGGATTTTAGGAACCGGGAGATGGAAAAAGATGCTTGGTCGGTCCTCCTACTTCAAATTTGGCCAAAACACAAGTGGCTGTCACAAAACAGTCCGGCCACGAGATAGATTTGATAGATAGATACATAGATTACATAGATCAATAGATGCAATATACATTTGATAGATACAAATTACATAGATCAATAGATGCAATATACATTTGATAGATACGAATTACATAGATCAATAGATGCAATATACATTTGATAGATACGAATTACATAGATCAATGGCATGGATTTTAGGAACCGGGAGATGGAAAAAGATGCTTGGACACCCAGTACAGGTCGTTCTCCTTCAGCCTTTTTATACGAGGGTCCCCGACCCTCAACAGGTACGACAGCATGAAAGACCCCATATGCCATGACTTCCTTTTGCACAATCGAGTACAGGTATGGCATCGATTTTAGGAACCCGTAGATAATTTTTAGGAACCGGGAGATGGAAAAAGATGCTTGGACACCCAGTACAGGTCGTTCTCCTTCAGCCTTTTTATACGAGGGTCCCCGACCCTCAACAGACACGACAGCATGAAAGACCCCATATGCCATGACTTCCTTTTGCACAATCGAGTACAGGAATGGCATTGATTTTAGGAACCTGGAGATAATTTTTAGGAACCAGGAGATGGAAAAAGATGCTTGGACACCCAGTACAGGTCGTTCTCCTTCAGCCTTTTTATACGAGGGTCCCCGACACTCAACAGGCCAGACAGTTTGAAAGACCCCATATGCCATGACTTCCTTTTGCACAATCGAGTACAGGTATGGCATCGATTTTAGGAACCCGGAGATGATTTTAGGAACCGGGAGATGGAAAAAGATGCTTGGTCGGTCCTCCTACTTCAAATTTTTTTTTTTGGTTTGTGTTTTGAAGCCACAGTGCAGCACCAGAGGCCAGAAAAATTAGGCATGTACACATGCCTGAAAAATTAGGTATTGTTGCAGCCGCTGCTGTAGCAGCGGCCAGAAAAATTGATGTTTGTTTGACAGAAAGTGCCCTAAAACATTGCGGCTTGAACCCTAGTTGTTGGCGGATGGCGGATAAGTCACGCAAGTCATCCGGCATTCGAAGATAAAATACAGCAGCATGTGGACCATTTTTAGCCCAAGGCAGATCATCTCATCAGGCCTTTTTTACTCAAATGTATCGCCCAATGTCAGTCCCTTCGGGATCCATTCCTCATTCATTTTAATGAAGGGAAGGTAATCAAGACTTTTTTGACCTAGGCGACTTCTCTTCTCAGTGACAATACCTCCTGCTGCACTAAATGTCCTCTCTGACAGGACACTTGAAGCGGGGCAGGCCAGAAGTTTGATTGCAAATTGGGATAGCTCAGGCCACAGGTCAAGCCTGCAGACCCAGTAGTCAAGGGGTTCATCGCTTCTCAGAGTGTTGAGATCAGCAGTTAAGGCGAGGTAGTCTGCTACCTGTCAGTTGAGTCATTCTCTGAGGCTGGATCCCGAAGGGCTGTGGCGATGCATAGGAGTTAAAAAGGTCCGCATGTCCTCTATCAACAACACGTCTGGAAAGTGTCCTGTCCTTGCCGGCGTGGTCGTGGGAGGAGGAGTATTACTTTCACCTCTTCCCCTGTTAGATTCCCGTTGTGCTGTGACATCACCCTTATACGCTGTGTAAAGCATACTTTTTAATTTATTTTTGAACTGCTCCATCCTTTCCGACTTGTGGGAATTCAGTAGCATTTCAGTCACTTTATGCTTATACCGGGGGTCTAGTAGCGTGGACACCCAGTACAGTTCGTTCTCCTTCAGCTTTTTTATACGAGTGTCCCTCAACAGGCACGACAGTATGAAAGACCCCATTTGCACAAGGTTGGATGCCGAGCTACTCATGTCCCGTTCCTCGTCCTCACTGATCTCACTGAAGGTATCTTCTTCCCCCCAGCCACGTACAACACCACGGGTACCAGATAGGTGACAACAAGCACCCTGGGATGCCTGTTGTGCTTGGTCTTCCTCCTCCTCCTCAAAACCACATTCCTCCTCTGACCCCTCTTCCTCACAATCCTCTTCCTGCGTTGCCGCTGGTCTAGCAAGCGATGCTGATAAGGCTGTTTATGGTGGTGATGGTGACCACAACTCTTCCTCTTCCTCTTCACGCTCATCTACGGCCTGATCCAGCACTCTTCACAGGGCACGCTCCAGGAACAAAACAAATGGTATGATGTCGCTGATGGTGCCTTCGGTGCGACTGACTAGGTTTGTCACCTCCTCAAAAGGATGCATGAGCCTACAGGCATTGCGCATGAGCGTCCAGTAACGTGGCAAAAAAATTCCCAGCTCCCCAGAGGCTGTCCTAGCACCCCGGTCATACAAATACTCGTTAACGGCTTTTTCTTGTTGGAGCAGGCGGTCGAACATTAGGAGTGTTGAATTCCAACGTGTCGGGCTGTCGCAAATCAAGTGCCTCACTGGCAGGTTGTTTCGCCGCTGGATATCTGACAAGTGCGCCATGGCCGTGTAGGAACGCCTGAAATGGCCACACACCTTCCTGGCCTGCTTCAGGATGTCCTGTAAGCCTGAGTACTTATGCACAAAGCGTTGTACAATCAGATTACACACATGTGCCATGCACGGCACATGTGTCAACTTGCCCAATTTCAATGCCGCCACCAAATTACTTCCGTTGTCAGAAACCACTTTGCCGATCTCCAGTTGGTGCGGAGTCAGCCACTGATCCACCTGTGCGTTCAGGGCGGACAGGAGTGCTGCTGCGGTGTGACTCTCTGCTTTCAGGCAAGTCAACCCCAAGACGGCGTGACACTGCCGTATCCGGGATGTGGAATAGTACCTGGGGAGCTGAGGGGGGTGCCGTTGATGTGGAGCAAGACGCAGCAGCAGAAGAGGACTCAGCCGAGGAGGTTATTGAAGAGGATGGAGTAGGAGGAGTAGAGGAGGTGGCAGCAGGCCTGCCTGCAAGTCATGTCGGTGTCACCAACTCGTCCTCTGCAGAGCCAGGCATTCCATGCTTGGCAGCCGTCAGCAGGTTTACCCAATGCGCAGTGTAGGTGATATACCTGCCCTGACCATGCTTTGCAGAACAGCTATCAGTGGTCAGATGGACCCTTGCCCCAACACTGTGTGCCAGACATGCCATTACTTCCTTTTGCACAATCGAGTACAGGTTGGGGATTGCCTTTTGTGAAAAGAAATTTCATCCGGGTACCTTCCACTGCGGTGTCCCAATAGCTACAAATTTTTTGAACGCCTCAGACTCCCTCAGCTTGTATGGTAAAAGCTGGCGGGCTAAGAGTTCAGACAAGCCAGCTGTCAGATGCTGGGCAAGGGGGTGACTTGGTGACATTGGCTTCTTACGCTCAAACATGTCCTTGACAGACACCTGACTGTGGGCAGATGAGCAGGAACTGCTCCGAAAGAGAGACGGATTGGTGGATGGTTGAGAGGGGGCAAGGAGCACAGCAGTGGTTGACGTGGCTGAAGATGCTGGACCAGGAGGAGGATGGCGGCTTTGAGTTTGTGGGCTGCTTCTACTCATGTGTTCATCCAATAGGCGTTTGTGATGTGAGATCATGTGCCTTTGCAAAGCAGTTGTACCTAGGTGGGTGTTGGACTTCCCACGACTCAGTTTCTTTTGGCACAGGTTGCAAATGGCATTGCTGTTGTCAGAGGCAGACACATAAAAAAATGCCACACTGCTGAGCTCTGCGATGACGGCAATCTGGTGGTGGCAACAGCATGCGTTGATTGGCGTGCTGTCTGGCTGACCCCGGGTGCCGATATATGCTGTCTATCTGTGCCACTAGCTCCTTGCAATGACCTCCCCCTGCTTCCAACTCGTCTCCTCCTCCTGCTACTCTCTGTCTCCCCATCTGAACTTTCCCCCTGTTCTTCTTCTCTTCTACCGGGCACCCACGTGACATCCACGGACGCATCGTCATCATCAACCCCTTCACTTGTATCTGACAACTCAACAACGGAAGCAACGGCGGGTACAACATCATCATCATCGTCACACCGTGCGTCGTCCATGTCTGTAATGCTGCCTGACTGAGACATATCACAGTTATCTACATCCTCTGTCAATGATGGTTGCGCATCACTCATTTCTTCACACTGAGGTGTACATAACTCCTCTGACAGATCAAGTGAGGCGGCTGTGGTGCTAGTGTCGGTGGTGGCAGCAGGCGGGCGAGTGGTAAGTTGAGAGGTGCCCGAAGCTAAGCTAGAGGAGGAGGATGGTGCGTCAAGGTTACGAGCGGAAGCTGTAGAAGATTGGGTGTCCTGTACTATAAAGTCAACTATTTCATCAGAACTTTTTGTGTTCATGGTACGTGGCCTAACACTGGGCATTATTCTATGGCCAAAGGGAATCACAGCACCATGACCACGAAGGCCCCTGTGGGTTGGCCTGCCTCTGCCTGTCATTTTTTTTTTCAATTAGTGCTACTATGCGTGCAAGCTACTGTGAGTGGGCACAGTATACGCTGTGAGCCTGACACAAAAAACCAGACTGATGTTTCACAGTCAAAAAAATTTTTTTTTCTAAAATGTACACTGACAGTGCACTACTATTAAACAAGATAATATATGAGTGGTGGCACTGGACAAGTTAGCACAGTATACGCTGTGAGCCATACACAAAAAAGCAGACTGATGTTTCACAGTCAAAATATTTTTTTTATTTTTAAATGTACACTTTCACTACTATTAAACAAGATATGAGTGGTGGCACTGGGCAAGTGGGCACAGTATACGCTGTGAGCCTGACACAAAAAAGCAGACTGATGTTTCAAAGTCAAAATAGTTTTTTTATTTTTAAAATGTACACTTACACTACTATTAAACAAGATAATATGAGTGGTGGTGGCACTGGACAAGTGGGCACAGTATACGCTGTGAACCTGACACAAAAAAGCAGACTGATGTTTCACAGTCAAAATAGTTTTTTTAATTTTAAATGTACACTTACACTACTATTAAACAAGATATGAGTGGTGGCACTGGGCAAGTGGGCACAGTATACGCTGTGAGTCTGACACACATGCTGGCAGTGGCAGGCTGGCCTGGCAACTGCAATTAGATTACACTAGCAGACTGATGTTAAAAAAAAAAAAAAAAAAATTACACTACTGTTACACCAGATATGACTGGTGGTGACACTGAGAAAGAAGGCACAGTGTATGCTGTGAGCCTGACACACAGGCTGGCAGTGGCAGGCTGGCCTGGAAACTGAAATTAGATTACACTAGCAGACTGATGTAAAAGTTTTTTTTAAAGAAAATTACACTAATGTTACACCAGATATGAGTGGTGGCACTGAGCAAGTAGGCACAGTATATGCTGTGAGCCTGACACACAGGCTGGCAGTGGCAGGCAGGCAACTGCTATTAGATTACACTAGCAGACTGATGTAAAAAAAAATTTAAACAATTTACACTACTGTTACACCAGATATGACTGGTGGTGACACTGAGAAAGAAGGCACATTATATGCTGTGAGCCTGACACACAGGCTGGCAGTGGCAGGCTGGCCTGGAAACTGAAATTAGATTACACTAGCAGACTGATGTAAAAGTTTTTTTTAAGAAAATTTACACTAATGTTACACCAGATATGAGTGGTGGCACTGAGCAAGTAGGCACAGTATATGCTGTGAGCCTGACACACAGGCTGGCAGTGGCAGGCTGGCCTGGCAACTGAAATTAGATTACACTAGCAGACTGATGTAAAAGGTTTTTTTTAAAAATGTACACTAATGTTACACCAGATATGACTGGTGGTGGCACTGAGCAAGTAGGCACAGTACATGCTGTGAGCCTGACACACAGGCTGGCAGTGGCAGGCTGGCCTGCTGGCAACTGAAATTAGATTACACTAGCAGACTGATGTAAAAGTTTTTTTTTTTAAATTTACACTTATGTTAGACAAGATATGAGTGGTGGCACTGAGCAAGTAGGCACATTATATGCTGTGAGCCTGACACACAGGCTGGCAGTGGCAGGCAGGCAACTGCTATTAGATAACACTAGCAGACTGATGTAAAAGTTTTTTTTAAAATTTACACTACTGTTACACCAGATATGACTGGTGGTGGCACTGAGCAAGTAGGCACAGTATATGCTGTGAGCCTGACACACAGGCTGGAAGTGGCAGGCTGGCCTGGCAACTGAAATTAGATTACACTAGCAGACTGATGTAAAAGTTTTTTTTTTTTTAATTTACACTAATGTTACACCAGATATGAGTGGTGGCACTGAGCAAGTAGGCATAGTATATGCTGTGAGCCAGACACACAGGCTGGCAGTGGCAGGCAGGCAACTGCTATTAGATTACACTAGCAGACTGATGTAAAAGTTTTTTGTTTTTTTTAAATGTACACTACTGTTACAACAGCTATGACTGGTGGTGGCACTGAGCAAGTAGGCACAGTATATGCCGTGAGCCTGACACACAGGCTTGCAGTGGCAGGCTGGCCTGGCAACTGAAATTAGATTACACTAGCAGACTGATGTAAAAGTTTTTGTTTTTTAAATTTACACTAATGTTAGACAAGATATGAGTGGTGGCACTGAGCAAGTAGGCACAGTATATGCTGTGAGCCTGACACACAGGCTGGCAGTGGCAGGCAGGCAATTGCTATTAGATTACACTAGCAGACTGATGTAAACGTTTTTTTAAAAAAATGTACACTACTGTTACACCAGATATGACTGGTGGTGGCACTGAGCAAGTAGGCACAGTATATGCTGTGAGCCTGACACACAGGCTGGCAGTGTCAGGCTGGCCTGGCAAATGAAATTAGATTACACTAGCAGACTGATGTAAAAGTTTTTTTTTTAAAAAAAATTTACACTAATGTTACACCAGATATGAGTGGTTGCACTGAGGAAGTAGGCACAGTATATGCTGTGAGCCTGACACACAGGCTGGCAGTGGCAGGCTGGCCTGGAAACTGAAATTAGATTACACTAGCAGACTGATGTAAAAGTTTTTTTTAAAAAATTTACACTAATGTTACACCAGATATGACTGGTGGTGGCACTGAGCAAGTAGGCACAGTATATGCTGTGAGCCTGACACACAGGCTGGCAGTGGCAGGCTGGCCTGGCAACTGAAATTAGATTACACTAGCAGACTGATGTAAAAGTTTTTTTTTTTTTAAATTTACACTAATGTTACACCAGATATGACTGGTGGTGGCACTGAGCAAGTAGGCACAATATATGCTGTGAGCCTGACACACAGGCTGGCAGTGGCAGGCTGGCCTGCTGGCAACTGAAATTAGATTACACTAGCAGACTGATGTAAAAGGTTTTTTTTTTTTTAATTTACACTAATGTTACACCAGATATGAGTGGTGGCACTGAGAAAGTAGGCATAGTAGATGCTGTGAGCCAGACACACAGGCTGGCAGTGACAGGCAGGCAACTGCTATTAGATTACACTAGCAGACTGATGTAAAAGTTTTTTTTTTTTAAAAATGTACACTACTGTTACAACAGATATGACTGGTGGTGGCACTGAGCAAGTAGGCACAGTATATGCCGTGAGCCTGACACAAAAAAGCAGACTGATGTTTCAAAGTCAAAATAGTTTTTTTATTTTTAAAATGTACACTTACACTACTATTAAACAAGATTATATGAGTGGTGATGGCACTGGACAAGTGGGCACAGTATACGCTGTGAACCTGACACAAAAAAGCAGACTGATGTTTCACAGTCAAAATATTTTTTTTATTTTTAAATGTACACTTTCACTACTATTAAACAAGATATGAGTGGTGGCACTGGGCAAGTGGGCACAGTATACGCTGTGAGCCTGACACAAAAAAGCAGACTGATGTTTCAAAGTCAAAATAGTTTTTTTATTTTTAAAATGTACACTTACACTACTATTAAACAAGATAATATGAGTGGTGGTGGCACTGGACAAGTGGGCACAGTATACGCTGTGAACCTGACACAAAAAAGCAGACTGATGTTTCACAGTCAAAATAGTTTTTTTAATTTTAAATGTACACTTACACTACTATTAAACAAGATATGAGTGGTGGCACTTGGCAAGTGGGCACAGTATACGCTGTGAGTCTGACACACATTCTGGCAGTGGCAGGCTGGCCTGGCAACTGCAATTAGATTACACTAGCAGACTGATGTAAAAAAAAAAAATATTTTAAATTTACACTACTGTTACACCAGATATGACTGGTGGTGACACTGAGAAAGAAGGCACAGTATATGCTGTGAGCCTGACACACAGGCTGGCAGTGGCAGGCTGGCCTGGAAACTGAAATTAGATTACACTAGCAGACTGATGTAAAAGGTTTTTTTAAAGAAAATTACACTAATGTTAGACCAGATATGAGTGGTGGCACTGAGCAAGTAGGCACAGTATATGCTGTGAGCCTGACACACAGGCTGGCAGTGGCAGGCAGGCAACTGCTATTAGATTACACTAGCAAACTGATGTAAAAAAAAAAATTAAACAATTTACACTACTGTTACACCAGATATGACTGGTGGTAGCACTGAGAAAGAAGGCACAGTATATGCTGTGAGCCTGACACACAGGCTGGCAGTGGCAGGCTGGCCTGGAAACTGAAATTAGATTACACTAGCAGACTGATGTAAAAGTTTTTTTAAAAAAAAATTTACACTAATGTTACACCAGATATGAGTGGTGGCACTGAGCAAGTAGGCACAGTATATGCTGTGAGCCTGACACACAGGCTGGCAGTGGCAGGCTGGCCTGGCAACTGAAATTAGATTACACTAGCAGACTGATGTAAAAGTTTTTTTTTTTTAAATGTACACAAATGTTACACCAGATATGACTGGTGGTGGCACTGAGCAAGCAGGCACAGTATATGCTGTGAGTCTGACACACAGGCTGGCAGTGGCAGGCTGGCCTGCTGGCAACTGAAATTAGATTACACTAGCAGACTGATATAAAAGGGTTTTTTTTTTTAAATTTACACTTATGTTAGACAAGATATGAGTGGTGGCACTGAGCAAGTAGGCACATTATATGCTGTGAGCCTGACACACAGGCTGGCAGTGGCAGGCAGGCAACTGCTATTAGATAACACTAGCAGACTGATGTAAAAGTTTTTTTTTTAAATTTACACTACTGTTACACCAGATATGACTGGTGGTGGCACTGAGCAAGTAGGCACAGTATATGCTGTGAGCCTGACACACGGGCTGGCAGTGGCAGGCTGGCCTGGCAACTGAAATTAGATTACACTAGCAGACTGATGTAAAAGTTTTTTTTTAAATTTACACTAATGTTACACCAGATATGAGTGGTGGCACTGAGCAAGTAGGCATAGTATATGCTGTGAGCCAGACACACAGGCTGGCAGTGGCAGGCAGGCAACTGCTATTAGATTACACTAGCAGACTGATGTAAAAGTTTTTTTTTAAAAAAAATGTACATTACTGTTACAACAGCTATGACTGGTGGTGGCACTGAGCAAGTAGGCACAGTATATGCCGTGAGCCTGACACACAGGCTTGCAGTGGCAGGCTGGCCTGGCAACTGAAATTAGATTACACTAGCAGACTGATGTAAAAGTTTTTGTTTTTTAAATTTACACTAATGTTAGACAAGATATGAGTGGTGGCACTGAGCAAGTAGGCACAGTATATGCTGTGAGCCTGACACACAGGCTGGCAGTGGCAGGCAGGCAATTGCTATTAGATTACACTAGCAGACTGATGTAAAAAAATTTTTAAAAAAATGTACACTACTGTTACACCAGATATGACTGGTGGTGGCACTGAGCAAGTAGGCACAGTATATGCTGTGAGCCTGACACACAGGCTGGCAGTGTCAGGCTGGCCTGGCAAATGAAATTAGATTACACTAGCAGACTGATATAAAAGTTTTTTTTTTTTTAAATTACACTAATGTTACACCAGATATGAGTGGTGGCACTGAGGAAGTAGGCACAGTATATGCTGTGAGCCTGACACACAGGCTGGCAGTGGCAGGCTGGCCTGGCAACTGAAATTAGATTACACTAGCAGACTGATGTAAAAGTTTGTTTTTTTTAAATTTACACTAATGTTACACCAGATATGACTGGTGGTGGCACTGAGCAAGTAGGCACAATATATGCTGTGAGCCTGACACACAGGCTGGCAGTGGCAGGCTGGCCTGCTGGCAACTGAAATTAGATTACACTAGCAGACTGATGTAAAAGGTTTTTTTTTAAAATTTACACTAATGTTACACCAGATATGAGTGGTGGCACTGAGAAAGTAGGCATAGTATATGCTGTGAGCCAGACACACAGGCTGGCAGTGGCAGGCAGGCAACTGCTATTAGATTACACTAGCAGACTGATGTAAAAGTTTTTTTAAAAAAATGTACACTACTGTTACAACAGATATGACTGGTGGTGGCACTGAGCAAGTAGGCACAGTATATGCCGTGAGCCTGACACAAAAAAGCAGACTGATGTTTCAAAGTCAAAATAGTTTTTTTATTTTTAAAATGTACACTTACACTACTATTAAACAAGATAATATGAGTGGTGGTGGCACTGGACAAGTGGGCACAGTATACGCTGTGAACCTGACACAAAAAAAGCAGACTGATGTTTCACAGTCAACATAGTTTTTTTAATTTTAAATGTACACTTATACTACTATTAAACAAGATATGAGTGGTGGCACTGGGCAAGTGGGCACAGTATACGCTGTGAGTCTGACACACATGCTGGCAGTGGCAGGCTGGCCTGGCAACTGCAATTAGATTACACTAGCAGACTGATGTAAAAAATTTTTTTTTTACATTTACACTACTGTTATACCAGATATAACTGGTGGTGACACTGAGAAAGAAGGCACAGTATATGCTGTGAGCCTGACACACAGGCTGGCAGTGGCAGGCTGGCCTGGAAACTGAAATTAGATTACACTAGCAGACTGATGTAAAAGTTTTTTTTTTTAAGAAAATTACACTAATGTTACACCAGATATGAGTGGTGGCACTGAGCAAGTTGGCACAGTATATGCTGTGAGCCTGACACACAGGCTAGCAGTGGCAGGCTGGCCTGGCAACTGAAATTAGATTACACTAGCAGACTGATGTAAAAGTTTTTTTTTTTTAAATTTACACTATTGTTACACCAGATATGACTGGTGGTGGCACTGAGCAAGTAGGCACAGTATATGCTGTGAGCCTGACACACAGGCTGGCAGTGGCAGGCTGGCCTGCTGGCAACTGAAATTAGATTACACTAGGAGACTGATGTAAAAGTTTTTTAAAAAAAGTTTTTACACTAATGTTAGACAAGATATGAGTGGTGGCACTGAGCAAGTAGGCACATTATATGCTGTGAGCCTGATACACAGGCTGGCAGTGGCAGGCAGGCCACTGCTATTAGATTACACTAGCAGACTGATGTAAAAACAAATTAAAAAAATGTACACTACTGTTATACCAGATATGACTGGTGGTGGCACTGAGCAAGTAGGCACAGTATATGCTGTGAGCCTGACACACAGGCTGGCAGTGGCAGGCTGGCCTGGCAACTGAAATTAGATTACACTAGCAGACTGATGTAAAAGTTTTTTTTTTAAATTTACACTAATGTTACACCAGATATGAGTGGTGGCACTGAGCAAGTAGGCATAGTATATGCTGTGAGCCAGACACACAGGCTGGCAGTGGCAGGCAGGCAACTGCTATTAGATTACACTAGCAGACTGATGTAAAAGTTTTTTTAAAAAAAATGTACACTACTGTTACAACAGGCACAGTATATGCTGTGAGCCTGACACACAGGCTGGCAGTGGCAGGCTGGCCTCCTGGCAACTGAAATTAGATTACACTAGCAGACTGATGTAAAAGTTTTTGTTTTTTAAATTTACACTAATGTTAGACAAGATATGAGTGGTGGCACTGAGCAAGTAGGCACAGTATATGCTGTCAGCCTGACACACAGGCTGGCAGTGGCAGGCAGGCAACTGCTATTAGATTACACTAGCAGACTGATGTAAAAGTTTTTTTTTTGTAAATTTACACTACTGTTACACCAGATATGACTGGTGGTGGCACTGAGCAAGTAGGCACAGTATATGCTATGAGCCTGACACACAGGCTGGCAGTGTCAGGCTGGCCTGGCAAATGAAATTAGATTACACTAGCAGACTGATGTAAAAGTTTTTTTTTTTAAAAAATTACACTAATGTTACACCAGATATGAGTGGTGGCACTGAGGAAGTAGGCACAGTATATGCTGTGAGCCTGACACACCGGCTGGCAGTGGCAGCCTGGACTGGCAACTGAAATTAGATTACACTAGCAGAGTGATGTAAAAGTTTTTTTTTTTTAAATTTACACTAATGTTACACCAGATATGAGTGGTGGCACTGAGCAAGTAGGCACAGTGTATGCTGTGAGCCTGACACACAGGCTGGCAGTGGCAGGCTGGCCTGGCAACTGAAATTAGATTACACTAGCAGACTGATGTAAAAGGTTTTTTTTTTTAAATTTACACTAATGTTACACCAGATATGACTGGTGGTGGCACTGAGCAAGTAGGCACAGTATATGCTGTGAGCCTGACACACAGGCTGGCAGTGGCAGGCTGGCCTGGCAACTGAAATTAGATTACACTAGCAGACTGATGTAAAAGGTTTTTTTTTTTTTTTAAATTTACACTAATGTTACACCAGATATGAGTGGTGGCACTGAGCAAGTAGGCACAGTATATGCTGTGAGCCTGACACACAGGCTGGCAGTGGCAGGCTAGCCTGCTGGCAACTGAAATTAGATTACACTAGCAGACTGATGTAAAAAAAAATTTTTTTAAATTTACACTAATGTTACACCAGATATGACTGGTGGTGGCACTGAGCAAGTAGGCACAGTATATGCTGTGAGCCTGACACACAGGCTGGCAGTGGCAGGCTGGCCTGCTGGAAACTGAAATTAGATTACACTAGCAGACTGATGTAAAAGTGTTTTTTTTTTTAAATTTACACTAATGTTACACCAGATATGACTGGTGGTGGCACTGAGCAAGTAGGCACAGTATATGCTGTGAGCCTGACACACAGGCTGGCAGTGGCAGGCTGGCCTGGCAACTGAAATTAGATTACACTAGCAGACTGATGTAAAAGTTTTTGTTTTTAAAATTTACACTAATGTTAGACAAGATATGAGTGGTGGCACTGAGCAAGTAGGCACAGTATATGCTGTGAGCCAGACACACAGGCTGGCAGTGGCAGGCAGGCAATTGCTATTTGATTACACTAGCAGACTGATGTAAAAGTTTTTTTAAAAAAATGTACACTACTGTTACACCAGATATGACTGGTGGTGGCACTGAGCAAGTAGGCACAGTATATGCTGTGAGCCTGACACACAGGCTGGCAGTGGCAGGCTGGCCTGCTGGAAACTGAAATTAGATTACACTAGCAGACTGATGTAAAAGTGTTTTTTATCATTATATCATATTATCATATAATGAGCTGAAAGTAAAAAGTTTGCGCTCTGGAGTTTGCAAAGTCATGGTAACAAATAGACTTTGAGAATGGAGTCGAAAAAGTTGAGAAAAAAAACCTAACAAGTTGTGCAAACATGATTACTGTTATTTAAAATCGCAGCATTAGAAGATGATATTGCATATTTCAAAATCCAATGTCCTGCACATAGCAGAATACATTCTATTTGAACAGAGATATTTAAATATATATGATGGATTTTTGCACAAATATACAGTATGTTTATATATATATATATATATATATATATATATACAGGGAGTGCAGAATTATTAGGCAAGTTGTATTTTTGAGGATTAATTTTATTATTGAACAACAACCATGTTCTCAATGAACCCAAAAAACTCATTAATATCAAAGCTGAATAGTTTTGGAAGTAGTTTTTAGTTTGTTTTTAGTTATAGCTATTTTAGGGGGATATCTGTGTGTGCAGGTGACTATTACTATGCATAATTATTAGGCAACATAACAAAAAACAAATATATACCCATTTCAATTATTTATTTTTACCAGTGAAACAAATATAACATCTCAACATTCACAAATATACATTTCTGACATTCAAAAACAAAACAAAAACAAATCAGTGACCAATATAGCCACCTTTCTTTGCAAGGACACTCAAAAGCCTGCCATCCATGGATTCTGTCAGTGTTTTGATCTGTTCACCATCAACATTGCGTGCAGCAGCAACCACAGCCTCCCAGACACTGTTCAGAGAGGTGTACTGTTTTCCCTCCTTGTAAATCTCACATTTGATGATGGACCACAGGTTCTCAATGGGGTTCAGATCAGGTGAACAAGGAGGCCATGTCATTAGATTTTCTTCTTTTATACCCTTTCTTGCCAGCCACGCTGTGGAGTACTTGGACGCGTGTGATGGAGCATTGTCCTGCATGAAAATCATGTTTTTCTTGAAGGATGCAGACTTCTTCCTGTACCACTGCTTGAAGAAGGTGTCTTCCAGAAACTGGCAGTAGGACTGGGAGTTGAGCTTGACTCCATCCTCAACCCGAAAAGGCCCCACAAGCTCATCTTTGATGATACCAGCCCAAACCAGTACTCCACCTCCACCTTGCTGGCGTCTGAGTCGGACTGGAGCTCTCTGCCCTTTACCAATCCAGCCACGGGCCCATCCATCTGGCCCATAAAGACTCACTCTCATTTCATCAGTCCATAAAACCTTAGAAAAATCAGTCTTGAGATATTTCTTGGCCCAGTCTTGACGTTTCAGCTTGTGTGTCTTGTTCAGTGGTGGTCGTCTTTCAGCCTTTCTTACCTTGGCCATGTCTCTGAGTATTGCACACCTTGTGCTTTTGGGCACTCCGGTGATGTTGCAGCTCTGAAATATGGCCAAACTGGTGGCAAGTGGCATCTTGGCAGCTGCACGCTTGACTTTTCTCAGTTCATGGGCAGTTATTTTGCGCCTTGGTTTTTCCACACGCTTCTTGCGACCCTGTTGACTATTTTGAATGAAACGCTTGATTGTTCGATGATCACGCTTCAGAAGCTTTGCAATTTTAAGAGTGCTGCATCCCTCTGAAAGATATCTCACTATTTTTGACTTTTCTGAGCCTGTCAAGTCCTTCTTTTGACACATTTTGCCAAAGGAAAGGAAGTTGCCTAATAATTATGCACACCTGATATAGGGTGTTGATGTCATAAGACCCCACCCCTTCTCATTACAGAGATGCACATCACCTAATATGCTTAATTGGTAGTAGGCTTTCGAGCCTATACAGCTTGGAGTAAGACAACATGCATAAAGAGGATAATGTGGTCAAAATACTAATTTGCCTAATAATTCTGCACACCACTGAACAAGACACACAAGCTGAAACGTCAAGACTGGGCCAAGAAATATCTCAAGACTGATTTTTCTAAGGTTTTATGGACTGATGAAATGAGAGTGAGTCTTGATGGGCCAGATGGATGGGCCCGTGGCTGGATTGGTAAAGGGCAGAGAGCTCCAGTCCGACTCAGACGCCAGCAAGGTGGAGGTGGAGTACTGCTTTGGGCTGGTATCATCAAAGATGAGCTTGTGGGGCCTTTTCGGGTTGAGGATGGAGTCAAGCTCAACTCCCAGTCCTACTGCCAGTTTCTGGAAGACACCTTCTTCAAGCAGTGCTACAGGAAGAAGTCTGCATCCTTCAAGAACAACATGATTTTCATGCAGGACAATGCTCCATCACACGCGTCCAAGTACTCCACAGCGTGGCTGGCAAGAAAGGGTATAAAAGAAGAAAATCTAATGACATTGGCTCCTTGTTCACCTGTTCTGAACCCCATTGAGAATCTGTGGTCCATCATCAAATGTGAGATTTACAAGGAGGGAAAACAGTACACCTCTCTGAACAGTGTCTGGGAGGCTGTGGTTGCTGCTGCACGCAATGTTGATGGTGAACAGATCAAAACACTGACAGAATCCATGGATGGCAGGCTTTTGAGTGTCCTTGCAATGAAAGGTGGCTATATTGGTCACTGATTTGTTTTTGTTTTGTTTTTGAATGTCAGAAATGTATATTTGTGAATGTTGAGATGTTATATTGGTTTCACTGGTAAAAATAAATAATTGAAATGGGTATATATTTGTTTTTTGTTAAGTTGCCTAATAATTATGCACAGTAATAGTCACCTGCACACACAGATATCCCCCTAAAATAGCCATAACTAAAAACAAACTAAAAACTACTTCCAAAACTATTCAGCTATGATATTAATGAGTTTTTTGGGTTCATTGAGAACATGGTTGTTGTTCAATAATAAAATTAATCCTCAAAAATACAACTTGCCTAATAATTCTGCACTCCCTGTATATATATTAATTCCTCAGAAAAGATAAGCACAGTCTTACAATGTTGCCACAGCTGCCAGGGTGCGCTTCCTGTTAGTGTAAACAATTCCCATCGTAGAAAAATGGCACTCGCTGGACTTTGGCACACTATCCAATATTTAATTCATATTCAAAAACATCTCGTAAAAGACATAACGTTTTGGTGTTATATTAACACCTTTGTCAAATGTCAAGTTTACAGAACAAACATGTCCCCATAGAAATTCCTAACACCATATCCCAAATGCTCACCTTATATACATTTTAAAAAGCCTGGTTTGCCACATCGCACCGACTCCCGACGACGTCATCGCGCTATTGCGTGAGCGTGACGCATCATCATGATGTGATTGGCCATAGGTTACCATGGTAACCACCTAAACAAAACATGTAATGCAGTCCGTGAACAACAGTCCCAAGGAAGGTGTTATTCCAGAATTAAAAAGGTAAAGCACAAGAGTGCCCAACTTCATTAAATACATAATATTGGAAGAACCTCGTTAACCTTAATTAATCCTGAGAAAAAAACAACACCTTCATGTCATACTGCAGAAGTGCGAAAATATCACAAATAATTAAAATCAATCCTAATACCATTGCATAAACTCTATTGTGTCATTACAACAATACACAGACATATTCTCACAAATAAGTTGACCATATAACATTGAAGGTGGCACAAACTGACCCATTCTTTTAAGATAATATAATATACACAATCTTAACTCATTCACGTCATGCCTTTTGTATATGGGTAGAAACCCGTGAGTAACCACTAGAATGAAGATTCATGTAGGATCCGTATATGGGTTAATATACTTAGGAGTAATCAGATAGTGTTATTATATAGTCAGTCTATAGGTTATTTGGTGTAAAATGGCCCGAAATCGAGGTAAGTATTAAGTCCCTTTGGTATCAGGGTATCTAGTGTATGGATCCATTTCGTCTCCATCTGGAGGAGTCGCTTTGCTCTATTGTCTCCCCTGGGCAGCGGAGGGATGTGATCAAATACCATCATTCTCATACTGGATACACTGTGCTTATATTGTGCGAAATGGCGTGCCACCGGCTGTTCAGAATCCCCTGTTTTAAGGGCTTCCTGAATGGCACAACGATGATTCGCCATCCTGTCTCTGAAGCTTGTGATCGTTTTCCCAATATATACCAGGGAACATGGGCAAACCAGCATGTATATTACATGTGTACTGGTACATGTGAGCCTATGGCGGATGGAATAGCGTTTATTGGTATGGGGATGTTGAAAGGTTTTACCCCTCATCATGCTATTGCATGTCGTGCAATTTCCACATGTAAAACATCCCTTGCTTGAAGACTTTAGCCAAGTTTCACTCTGGTAACATCCTACTGGATCAGTTTTCACCAGTAGGTCCCGCAGATTGTCTGCCCGCCTGTGTACCATCCGTGGTGGCTTATTCCCATGGAATGGGAGCGTAGTATCCATCTCCAGAAGAGCCCAATGTTGGCGTACCGATCTCGTCAGCGCCCGACTCATTGGAGTATATGTACTCACAAAGTTCAGCCGTGATGTTGGCTCCTTTTTTTCCTTTGGTACATCATCATCAGGTATGCTTTCCAGCAACCTCTCTTTAATATCTCGGACCACCACACCATCATAACCCCTTCTTATCAACTTCATCTCCATCTCTTTTAACTGTTCCGTCATAGTTTAATGAAGTTGGGCACTCTTGTGCTTTACCTTTTTAATTCTGGAATAACACCTTCCTTGGGACTGTTGTTCACAGTCATGTCATATGCGATTGCGGACAGCATTACATGTTTTGTTTAGGTGGTTACCATGGTAACCTATGGCCAATCACATCGTGATGACGCGTCACGCTCACGCAATAGCGTGATGATGTCGTCGGGAGTCGGTGCGATGTGGCAAAACCGGCTTTTTAAAATGTATATAAGGTGAGCATTTGGGATATGGTGTTAGGAATTTCTATGGGGACATGTTTGTTCAGTAAACTTGACATTTGACAAAGGTGTTAATATAACACTGAAACGTTATGTCTTTTACGAGATGTTTTTGAATATGAATTAAATATTGGATAGTGTGCCAAAGTCCAGCGAGTGCCATTTTTCTACGATGGGAATTATATATATATATATATATATATATATATATTTACACACACACACACACATCATTATAGGCTAGGACGAGTCATTATTTGGACCATGCAGTAGCTTCCCATACTAGCCTTATCCCTTCCTGCTGTAAGCAGTTTGACACTGGACTGTCTTGCCTCTACTCACGAGGATTGCTTACGTGTTCAACCCCCCCTTATGTTCACACTCATTATCTCTGTCAAGGAGGAGTGGCTTCCCCAATTTGCATCAATGGCACCACGCAGAGGAACACACCTCACCACAGACTCCAGTGACATTGCATGGGCTGACATTTCCTGCAGACGAGGAGGCCCCTACCAATTTGCCACAGGATCCAGATGACCCGCAGCGCTTGTAGAGATCTGCTGAACTAGTTATCACAGGAGCGATACTCGGAGGTATGCCACTCACACGTCTACCACAATAGACCACACATCTGTTGCTATATATTTTAGCCAACAGTGTCAGGACACTTTCCGCAGTGGATTGAACTGCTTTACATATTGGCATTTATTTCCACTTATGGACTGATGTACTTATATTGTGGAGGGGGGCAACACAACCTTAACTTACTCTACTCAAGATAGAAAACAGACCGTTCCTGATATTAAGACCGGTAGCGAGACACAAATTGCACCTGGACACACTACCAGAGTCGTCTAAAGACTTGAACTAACCTATTTGAACTTTTTGGGATATGACTGCTCTTTTACACTACTAGAGTATACTAACCCTTGTTCTCTTTTTTACATCATTATATATGGGTATATATATATACAGATATACAGTATATAGGAATATCTATTTAGAAATACATAGAACATATTCTGCTGTGTGCAGAACATTAGAATGTATAATATTTACATTAAATACACAGTATAAAACTTTATTAAACATGCATATAGCATAAATATGATTGTTCATGTTTTCATCTACTTGACTGCAAACGGCTCCAATGCACTTAAACATTTGTATGTATGTGTTTATATGTGTATATATGTCTGTAAACTCAAAAGTACATATATACACACATATAAACATATATATATATATATATATATATATATATATATATAATATATATTATATATATATATATATATATATATATATACAGTATACGCAATCGCATGCATATACATATTTAGACATGTATATTTAGACATGTATATGTGCAGGCAAATATAGATATTTTTAATTAGATATTGTTATTATTAGTGTAACTGAACTTTAAATATATTTTTGATTGTTTTTTTGCCACTTTTTGTAGAGCATAACAGTTAACACATTCACATTTACTTTCAACTTCTAATACGAGCAGAATTTAACTTGCCTGCACACAGCAGTGAAAACACGATATCGCTCACGCACCAACTCATAATTAGGGATGGGCGAATGTGTTTATATTCGAATTCGAATGTTAGAACGAATGTTATTGTAGAAATTCGATTTACATAATAGAATGTTGATAAGAACGAATATTCTTAAAAATTCGATTTTCGAATGTTATTTACAGTTTTCGAATGTCACATTCGAATTTGAATGTCACATTTGAATTCGAATATTACATTTATAAAACACAATATTAGACTAGAAATACTATTTCGAATTCGAATGTCACATTCGAATGGAATATCACATTCGAATCGAATATTACATTTAAAAAACACAGTATTAGACTAGAAATACTATTTCAAATTCGAATGTAACATTCAAATTCAAATGTAGCATTCAAATTCGAATATTAAATTTATTAAACACAGTTGTAGACTAGAAATACTATTTCGAAGTTGAATGTCACATTCAAATTTGAATATTACATTTCAAAATTGAATGAATACATAGCTAAACATTCTATTATTCGAACGAAAATTTGAAAATAGAATATTAGAATGTTATATAAACATTCGGAATTCGTATCGAACAAACGAATGTATCAAAATTCTTTTTAACTTTTGAATTTTTAGAAACATTCGCCTATCCCTACTCGTAATCTAGCCCTTAGTGCTTAAACCAATCAAACAAACATATCTTCGAATGACAATTCTTCAAAAATAACTTCCACTTCTTCTCTTTCTCATGCTTCAAAAAATGCTACCTCAAAAAGACAAAAGTGTATGCAATGGCGAAGTATATTATTAACTATCCAATTCTACAGAGAATAATACTCACACATGCATGAGCTTTGACCCAGCACTAGGGGTGAAGCACTTTAAAATGAATCCCCAGGCACAAACTGGATTCTGTTTTTAATCTCTTTATTAATACCACCTCAAAGGAAAGAATATATTATTATTACTATTATTATCAACAGATTCCGCAGCGCTATATAATAATATAGAGCACAATAAAGAAGATTTTTATATCATGGAGGAAAATCTCTGCTCAGAAAGGTGTTCACACATATGATAGATATAACCCCTTCGCTTCCGGTAATTTCAGAGAAAAACTTTACCAAAATACCGGAATATTTTTAGCATTTTTTTTATCACTCCATTTAAACAGAAATAGAGTCTTGTTTTTTTTTATTTACCTGTCAAAACTATATATGTTTTTTTTTTTTTTTAAGCAGACAACCTATGGTATTAATCTAGGCTAATTTTGGTATATTTCAGGTCACCATTTCAAGGCCAAATGTGATCATATAAAAAAAAATCTTTAGCTTTTTCACAAACTTTGGGTTTCCCACTGAAATTACTTACATAGCGCTTGTGCAGTCATGACACATATGATTGTAAAAGCTTCTCTGGGATCCCCTTTGTTCATAAATAGCAGACATACAGTATATGGCTTTGCACTTTTTTGGGCTTATTAGAATGCTGCTAATTGCAGCTGTGCACCACACTTCTATAATTCCTGGCAGTGGAGGGGTTAATCAGGTAGCTTGTAAAGTTAATTTTAACTGTAGTGTAGAGATTACCCTCCCACCTGACACCTCCGACCCATCTGATCTCTCCTAAAAAGCTCTCTTCCCCCAACCCACACTCATCTTTCACCATCTTAGGTACTGGCAGACATGTAGTTTAGTTTTTTTATTATTATTTTTTTTTCAGTATAATGATCCTCCTCAACACTCCAACCTCCCTGATCCTCCCCAAATAGCTCTTTCCCCCTCCCACTAATGGTGGCAATTTTTGGTACTGGCAGCTATTTTTTTTTTTTAAATTTCAATAGTGTAGTGGTCCCCACATATCCCTCCTCCAGCGATCATTAGTTTGGGCACCCCCACCCCTCCATTCCACCACTTTTCTGTACTGTATCTCTCCATCCTTCCCTTTCCCTTCAATTTTATTTTCTGCAATGTAGGGCACCTCCCTCCATCCTCCACCATTGGGCCGCCCATCTGCCTCCCGCTTTCCCTCCCACACCTCCCACTAGCTCCAGCAGATGATCGGTACAAATAGTTACACACACAGTGTAACTCTCCTTAAAGGGACAGTCAACAAGAGAATTTTTATTGTTTAAAAAGAAAGATAATCCCTTTATTACACATTCCCCAGTTTTGCATAACCAACGCAGTTATAATAATACACGTTTTACCTCTGTACTTACCTTGTATCGAAGCTTCTGCTGACTGCCCCCTTATTGCAGTTCTTTTGACAGACTTGCATTTTAGCCAATCAGTGCTCACTCCTAGGTCACTTCACGTGCATGAGCTCAATGTTATCTATACGAAACACATGAACTAATGCTCTCTAGTGGTCAAAATGCAATTTTCAGATTAGAGGCAGTCTTCAAGGTCTAAGAAATTAGCATATGAACCTCCTAGGTTTAGCTTTCAACTAAGAATACCAAGAGAACAAAGCAAAATTGGTGATAAAAGTAAATTGGGAAGTTGTTTAAAATTACATGCCATATTTAAATCATGAAAGTTTTTTTTGGACTTGACTGTCCCTTTAACAATATGGAATCTGCCTTCATATGGAACTAGAACACCAATCATGCTCTGTTTCCATAGGCAGACAGATGCCTGCAGCTCAGGAAGATTAGCTCTCAGCTGTCACTTGACAGTCGAGACTGCTGGAGCTTCCTGCAGCTGCAAGATATATATATACAGGGAGTGCAGAATTATTAGGCAAGTTGTATTTTTGAGGATTAATTTTATTATTGAACAACAACCATGTTCTCAATGAACCCAAAAAACTCATTAATATCAAAGCTGAATATTTTTGGAAGTAGTTTTTAGTTTGTTTTTAGTTTTAGCTATTTTAGGGGGATATCTGTGTGTGCAGGTGACTATTACTGTGCATAATTATTAGGCAACTTAACAAAAAACAAATATATACCCATTTCAATTATTTATTTTTACCAGTGAAACCAATATAACATCTCAACATTCACAAATATACATTTCTGACATTCAAAAACAAAACAAAAACAAATCAGTGACCAATATAGCCACCTTTCTTTGCAAGGACACTCAAAAGCCTGCCATCCATGGATTCTGTCAGTGTTTTGATCTGTTCACCATCAACATTGCGTGCAGCAGCAACCACAGCCTCCCAGACACTGTTCAGAGAGGTGTACTGTTTTCCCTCCTTGTAAATCTCACATTTGATGATGGACCACAGGTTCTCAATGGGGTTCATATCAGGTGAACAAGGAGGCCATGTCATTAGATTTTCTTCTTTTATACCCTTTATTGCCAGCCACGCTGTGGAGTACTTGGACGCGTGTGATGGAGCATTGCCCTGCATGAAAATCATGTTTTTCTTGAAGGATGCAGACTTCTTCCTGTACCACTGCTTGAAGAAGGTGTCTTCCAGAAACTGGCAGTAGGACTGGGAGTTGAGCTTGACTCCATCCTCAACCCGAAAAGGCCCCACAAGCTCATCTTTGATGATACCAGCCCAAACCAGTACTCCACCTCCACCTTGCTGGCGTCTGAGTCGGACTGGAGCTCTCTGCCCTTTACCAATCCAGCCACGGGCCCATCCATCTGGCCCATCAAGACTCACTCTCATTTCATCAGTCCATAAAACCTTAGAAAAATCAGTCTTGAGATATTTCTTGGCCCAGTCTTGACGTTTCAGCTTGTGTGTCTTGTTCAGTGGTGGTCGTCTTTCAGCCTTTCTTACCTTGGCCATGTCTCTGAGTATTGCACACCTTGTGCTTTTGGGCACTCCAGTGATGTTGCAGCTCTGAAATATGGCCAAACTGGTGGCAAGTGGCATCTTGGCAGCTGCACGCTTGACTTTTCTCAGTTCATGGGCAGTTATTTTGCGCCTTGGTTTTTCCACACGCTTCTTGCGACCCTGTTGACTATTTTGAATGAAACGCTTGATTGTTTGATGATCACGCTTCAGAAGCTTTGCAATTTTAAGAGTGCTGCATCCCTCTGAAAGATATCTCACTATTTTTGACTTTTCTGAGCCTGTCAAGTCCTTCTTTTGACCCATTTTGCCAAAGGAAAGGAAGTTGCCTAATAATTATGCACACCTGATATAGGGTGTTGATGTCATTAGACCACACCCCTTCTCATTACAGAGATGCACATCACCTAATATGCTTAATTGGTAGTAGGCTTTCGAGCCTATACAGCTTGGAGTAAGACAACATGCATAAAGAGGATGATGTGGTCAAAATACTAATCTGCCTAATAATTCTGCACTCCCTGTATATATATATATATATATATATATATATATATATATATATATATATATACTGTACATATACATTATGCTGTATGATTGACTTTGTACAGCATGATGTATATATACGTAATAATGGGTCAAGGGGTTAAGCTCTGTGAGTGAGCCTTGGATGTAACAAATCCAAGGCTCAACAGGAAATATATTCAAAGTATTTGTTAAAAATAAAATGATTGTCAGTCAGAGCTTATGACAGAACACAAAGGTACATGAATCCCCATTTTTTTTTATTTCATGATTCAGATAGAGCATACAATTTTAAACAACTTTCATATTAACTACTAGTATCTTGTTTTGCTTTCTTGGTATCCTTTGTTAAAAATAATAGTAGGCTCATGAGCTTCTGATTGGTAGCTTCATATATGTATATGCCACGAGTTATTGGTGCACCCAGATCCCATTGCTGATTCTTCAACAGAGGATAACAAGAGAATGAAGCAAATTTGATAATAGAAGTAAATTGCAAAGGTGTTCAAAATTGCATGCTCTATCATTCTCATAAAATAAAAAATGGGGGGGTTTCAAGTCCCTTTAATATGGAAAACAGATGTATGATAAACTACATGGGGTATGGGGTCAATTTATTAATGTGTGAGCGGACATGATACGATGTAGTGTATCATGTCCGCTGCACATCGATAAATGCCGACTGCATACGCATTTATCATTGCACCAGCAGTTCTTGTGAACTGCTGGTGCAATGCCGCCCCCTGCAGATTTGCGGCCACTAGCAGGGGGTGTCAATCAACCCAATCGTATTCGATCGGGTTGATTTCTGTCCCTCGCCTCAGAGCACAATGCAATAGATGTCCACAGCACTCAAAAATTCAAAAATCTTTATTTTAGGACATAAAATAGAAGCAACGTTTCGGGGTTAATACCCCTTAATCATGCATGGGTTAACACACTGTATTTTGTGTATCTCTGCCTCCACCTAGTGGTGAAACATTATATTGCAATCTTTATTATCAAAATTCTAACTCTAATTTAAAAGCCATATATGTACTATTTTGTATGGTATAGAATGTTATGCATATGTTACAATGGAAGGAAAACAATTTTGGTTATACTTTTTGTTTTAAACTGTTCATTAATTTTATAATTTTAACAATAAACTTAGCAATTACAAATATACAGAGATGTCTAACTCTCTATTAAGGCCTTTAGGGACCATAGTCTCTAATTTATGTATCCACCAAGTTTCTTTTTGTCTGAGCAATTTTTCCCTGTCTTGACCATTCCTTTGTACTTTTATGTGATCTATAACTTGCCATCTCATCTGGCTAATGTTATGGCCCTTCTCAATGAAATGACTAGAGACAGGCGCTTCAGTATTTCCACACCGTATATTAGAACGATGTTGGCTCATTCTATCTTTTGCTTTGCTGGTGGTCTCGCCTAAGTATATCAGGGAACACGGGCATTTAATAAGATATATTACATGAGTAGTTTCACATGTGTAAAATCCATTGATTCTATACTGAGTGCCATTATGAGGATGATAAAAATATTTGCCCCTGGTTATAGAGCTGCAAAACTAAAACTAAAAACTACTTCCAAAACTATTCAGCTTTGATATTAATGAGTTTTTTGGGTTCATTGAGAACATGGTTGTTGTTCAATAATAAAATTAATCCTCAAAAATACAACTTGCCTAATAATTCTGCACTCCCTGTATACGCAATCGCATGCATATACATATTTAGACATGTATATTTAGACATGTATATGTGCAGGCAAATATAAATATTTTTAATTAGATATTGTTATTATTAGTGTAACTGAACTTTAAATATATTTTTGATTGTTTTTTTGCCACTTTTTGTAGAGCATAACAGTTAACACATTCACATTTACTTTCAACTTCTAATACGAGCAGAATTTAACTTGCCTGCACACAGCAGTGAAAACACGATATCGCTCACGCACCAACTCATAATTAGGGATGGGCGAATGTGTTTATATTCGAATTCGAATGTTAGAACGAATGTTATTGTAGAAATTCGATTTACATAATAGAATGTTGATAAGAACGAATATTCTTAAAAATTCGATTTTCGAATGTTATTTACAGTTTTCGAATGTCACATTCGAATTTGAATGTCACATTTGAATTCGAATATTACATTTATAAAACACAGTATTAGACTAGAAATACTATTTCGAATTCGAATGTCACATTCGAATGGAATATCACATTCAAATCGAATATTACATTTAAAAAACACAGTATTAGACTAGAAATACTATTTCAAATTCGAATGTGACATTCGAATTTGAATATTACATTTAAAACACAGTATTAGACTAGAAATACTATTTCAAATTCGAATGTGACATTCAAATTCAAATGTAGCATTCAAATTCGAATATTACATTTATTAAACACAGTTGTAGACTAGAAATACTATTTCGAAGTTGAATGTCACATTCAAATTTGAATATTACATTTCAAAATTGAATGAATACATAGCTAAACATTCTATTATTCGAACGAAAATTTGAAAATAGAATATTAGAATGTTATATAAACATTCGGAATTCGTATCGAACAAACGAATGTATCAAAATTCTTTTTAACTTTTGAATTTTTAGAAACATTCGCCTATCCCTACTCGTAATCTAGCCCTTAGTGCTTAAACCAATCAAACAAACATATCTTCGAATGACAATTCTTCAAAAATAACTTCCACTTCTTCTCTTTCTCATGCTTCAAAAAATGCTACCTCAAAAAGACAAAAGTGTATGCAATGGCGAAGTATATTATTAACTATCCAATTCTACAGGGAATAATACTCACACATGCATGAGCTTTGACCCAGCACTAGGGGTGAAGCACTTTAAAATGAATCCCCAGGCACAAACTGGATTCTGTTTTCAAATCTCTTTATTAATACCACCTCAAAGGAAAGAATATATTATTATTACTATTATTATCAACAGATTCCGCAGCGCTATATAATAATATAGAGCACAATAAAGAAGATTTTTATATCATGGAGGAAAATCTCTGCTCAGAAAGGTGTTCACACATATGATAGATATAACCCCTTCGCTTCCGGTAATTTCAGAGAAAAACTTTACCAAAATACCGGAATATTTTTAGCATTTTTTTTATCACTCCATTTAAACAGAAATAGAGTCTTGTTTTTTTTTATTTACCTGTCAAAACTATATATGTTTTTTTTTTTTTTAAGCAGACAACCTATGGTATTAATCTAGGCTAATTTTGGTATATTTCAGGTCACCATTTCAAGGCCAAATGTGATCATATAAAAAAAAATCTTTAGCTTTTTCACAAACTTTGGGTTTCCCACTGAAATTACTTACATAGCGCTTGTGCAGTCATGACACATATGATTGTAAAAGCTTCTCTGGGATCCCCTTTGTTCATAAATAGCAGACATACAGTATATGGCTTTGCACTTTTTTGGGCTTATTAGAATGCTGCTAATTGCAGCTGTGCACCACACTTCTATAATTCCTGGCAGTGGAGGGGTTAATCAGGTAGCTTGTAAAGTTAATTTTAACTGTAGTGTAGAGATTACCCTCCCACCTGACACCTCCGACCCATCTGATCTCTCCTAAAAAGCTCTCTTCCCCCAACCCACACTCATCTTTCACCATCTTAGGTACTGGCAGACATGTAGTTTAGTTTTTTTATTATTATTTTTTTTTCAGTATAATGATCCTCCTCAACACTCCAACCTCCCTGATCCTCCCCAAATAGCTCTTTCCCCCTCCCACTAATGGTGGCAATTTTTGGTACTGGCAGCTATTTTTTTTTTTTTTTTAAATTTCAATAGTGTAGTGGTCCCCACATATCCCTCCTCCAGCGATCATTAATTTGGGCACCCCCACCCCTCCATTCCACCACTTTTCTGTACTGTATCTCTCCATCCTTCCCTTTCCCTTCAATTTTATTTTCTGCAATGTAGGGCACCTCCCTCCATCCTCCACCATTGGGCCGCCCATCTGCCTCCCGCTTTCCCTCCCACGCCTCCCACTAGCTCCAGCAGATGATCGGTACAAATAGTTACACACACAGTGTAACTCTCCTTAAAGGGACAGTCAACAAGAGAATTTTTATTGTTTAAAAAGAAAGATAATCCCTTTATTACACATTCCCCAGTTTTGCATAACCAACGCAGTTATAATAATACACGTTTTACCTCTGTACTTACCTTGTATCTAAGCTTCTGCTGACTGCCCCCTTATTGCAGTTCTTTTGACAGACTTGCATTTTAGCCAATCAGTGCTCACTCCTAGGTCACTTCACGTGCATGAGCTCAATGTTATCTATACGAAACACATGAACTAATGCTCTCTAGTGGTCAAAATGCAATTTTCAGATTAGAGGCAGTCTTCAAGGTCTAAGAAATTAGCATATGAACCTCCTAGGTTTAGCTTTCAACTAAGAATACCAAGAGAACAAAGCAAAATTGGTGATAAAAGTAAATTGGGAAGTTGTTTAAAATTACATGCCATATTTAAATCATGAAAGTTTTTTTTGGACTTGACTGTCCCTTTAACAATATGGAATCTGCCTTCATATGGAACTAGAACACCAATCATGCTCTGTTTCCATAGGCAGACAGATGCCTGCAGCTCAGGAAGATTAGCTCTCAGCTGTCACTTGACAGTCGAGACTGCTGGAGCTTCCTGCAGCTGCAAGATATATATATACAGGGAGTGCAGAATTATTAGGCAAGTTGTATTTTTGAGGATTAATTTTATTATTGAACAACAACCATGTTCTCAATGAACCCAAAAAACTCATTAATATCAAAGCTGAATATTTTTGGAAGTAGTTTTTAGTTTGTTTTTAGTTTTAGCTATTTTAGGGGGATATCTGTGTGTGCAGGTGACTATTACTGTGCATAAATATTAGGCAACTTAACAAAAAACAAATATATACCCATTTCAATTATTTATTTTTGGTGTGCTAGCTGGAGGCGCTGGTTCAGCTTGTATCAGTCGTTGGTATCTTCCTTTCCTTTCCTTCCTCAGTTGTATAAGTCTAGGTGCAAAATAGTGGTGCTGAAATATCAGACAATACACCATACAAAGGTGAATATCTACTCACAGTGTATATTGCAGGTTACCGGCTCCTTCCCAATATGAAAAGACAATATCACAGATTCAGTAAAAAAGTTTGTCTTTATTTGGCTCAACGCAAAAGCGTTTCAACGGTCCCAGCCGTCTTTCTCAAGAGCAATAAAAGTGCTTTACAAACCAAAGCATACCTTTCCGCTGCACAGGCGGCCTTTAAATACATGTCAGTTACGCTACCTGCTTCCCCATTGGAGGAGAGCAGGTTTACACCCAATTCAAAATTTCAATTGTAAATTTAAAATAAACATCTAAAAAAACATAAAAAACAATATTAATTATATTAGAAACTATAAGTTTGTTTTAAAATATAAAATTTCTGTAGATATCATCATTTTTGCCGGTTTTGTAGTTCCCTTTCAGGTGGTTTTCTGTTTCAAGTTCTCTTTCAGGTCCGGTATGTCAGTGAAGATCACATGTTATAGGTTGTCCAATGAAATTCAGTTTCTGGTATAGTGATGTTTTGTAGTTCCCTTTCAGGTAGTTCTCTATTTTAGGTTCCCATTCAGGTCTGATATGTCAGTGGGTATCACATGTTATCGAATGTCCAATGAAAAAACAGTTTCTGATTTTCTCAAAATAAAAAGACATAAGTGTTATTCACAAATACAAAGTTTCTTATATGAATTCTGCTTATCCAAATATTTGGAGGAGGTAGAATAAATTGCCATTTAGAAGTATGTTACAAGTTGGAATAGATACTTTTCATAATTAAACATTCATATTATAAATAGACTTCTATATTTATTGAATGTTAAATATTGACTCAGCGACTTGTGTGTTGCATATAATTTCTTGAAATTAAGTGTGAGAATTATATTCTTTTGTATAATATGTGTATATATAAACATTAAGTGTGATGATATGACTTGAACTGTCTGTATAAATACATGTTTAATTTGCCCCCCCTTTTTTTTTTTTTTTTTTTTTTTTTTCTGTGTGTGTCCTTATAATCGTATTCACCTCAACAAGAACAAAAAATGTTACTGATTTATTTAGGCCCCATATTTTCATCTTTTGAATTTATCATTTATTTTGCCCCCCCTTTCCTATGTTAATAGTTTTTTAGACAAAGGCAGCAATTTTTGTGTCCTTATTTAGACCCCATTGGGCATATGTTCTAAGTGTATGTATCCATTTTAATTCTCTTTGGTCTAGTTGTTTTGCCAGATTACCACCCCTCCAATGAAGTTCAACCTTCTCAATTCCTATCCATAGAAAGGATTCTTTTGTGAAATGTTCACAATTGTTGCAGTGTAGCGGCACTCCGTGGTCATCATGATTCTTTTCTATTTTATTTTGATGTTCCATGATTCTTGTTTTTAAAAATCTGGACGTTTGTCCTAAATACTGGATTTTGCAGCCACATTGCAACAAATATATCACATTTTTACTTTTGCAAGTAATGAATTCTTTTATTTCAAATTTTTTTCCCGTAACTGTGGAGTCAAATGTTTTGTGTGTTCTTCTGGTGTAGTTACAACCTTTGCATTTGCCGCAAGTGAAGAAGCCTGTCATGTTACTTATTTGTAAAGGTTTTTTGGGGGCTATGCCTTTTATGAGTGAGGGAGCTAATTTTTGTTTCAAATTTTGTCCTTTTCTGAAGATAACTGTGGGCTTAGCTGGAATTATAGGTCCTAGATATTCATCCTCCTTTATAATGTGCCAGTGTTTTTGTATAATTTTTTTGATTGTATGATGTTCTACATTAAATGTGGTCACAAATTTAGGGAAATTATTATTAAATGAGGTCTCATTTTTGTGTTTGTTTTCTAACAGGGTTGATCTTATTTTATTTCCAACTTCTTTTCTTTCTTTTTCTAAAGCTCTATGGTCATATCCCTTTTGTATGAATCTTTCTTTGAGTATTCTTGATTGTTGTTCGTAATCATCTATATTGCTGCAGTTCCTGCGTATTCGTAGGAATTGGCTTTTTGGTACTGACTTTAGCCAGTTAGGATGGTGGCAGCTATCAAGTCTAATGTAGGTGTTAGTGTCACACTTCTTAAAGTATGTTTTGCTGTGGATTTTTTAATCTATAGTGTAAAGAGTTAAATCTAAAAAATGTATTTCTTTTTTGTCATATTCTACTGATAATGTGACTTGCTGATTATTGTTATTAAGTATTTGTACAAATTCTATGAGGAATTTGAGGATTAATTTTATTATTGAACAACAACCATGTTCTCAATGAATCCAAAAAACTCATTAATATCAAAGCTGAATATTTTTGGAAGTAGTTTTTAGTTTGTTTTTAGTTTTAGCTATTTTAGGTGGATATCTGTGTGTGCAGGTGACTATTACTGTGCATAATTATTAGGCAACTTAACAAAAAACAAATATATACCCATTTCAATTATTTATTTTTACCAGTGAAACCAATATAACATCTCAACATTCACAAATATACATTTCTGACATTCAAAAACAAAACAAAAACAAATCAGTGACCAATATAGCCACCTTTCTTTGCAAGGACACTCAAAAGCCTGCCATCCATGGATTCTGTCAGTGTTTTGATCTGTTCACCATCAACATTGCGTGCAGCAGCAACCACAGCCTCCCAGACACTGTTCAGAGAGGTGTACTGTTTTCCCTCCTTGTAAATCTCACATTTGATGATGGACCACAGGTTCTCAATGGGGTTCAGATCAGGTGAACAAGGAGGCCATGTCATTAGATTTTCTTCTTTTATACCCTTTCTTGCCAGCCACGCTGTGGAGTACTTGGACGCGTGTGATGGAGCATTGTCCTGCATGAAAATCATGTTTTTCTTGAAGGATGCAGACTTCTTCCTGTACCACTGCTTGAAGAAGGTGTCTTCCAGAAACTGGCAGTAGGACTGGGAGTTGAGCTTGACTCCATCCTCAACCCGAAAAGGCCCCACAAGCTCATCTTTGATGATACCAGCCCAAACCAGTACTCCACCTCCACCTTGCTGGCGTCTGAGTCGGACTGGAGCTCTCTGCCCTTTGCCAATCCAGCCATGGGCCCATCCATCTGGCCCATCAAGACTCACTCTCATTTCATCAGTCCATAAAACCTTAGAAAAATCAGTCTTGAGATATTTCTTGGCCCAGTCTTGACGTTTCAGCTTGTGTGTCTTGTTCAGTGGTGGTCGTCTTTCAGCCTTTCTTACCTTGGCCATGTCTCTGAGTATTGCACACCTTGTGCTTGTGGGCACTCCAGTGATGTTGCAGCTCTGAAATATGGCCAAACTGGTGGCAAGTGGCATCTTGGCAGCTGCACGCTTGACTTTTCTCAGTTCATGGGCAGTTATTTTGCGCCTTGGTTTTTCCACACGCTTCTTGCGACCCTGTTGACTATTTTGAATGAAACGCTTGATTGTTTGATGATCACGCTTCAGAAGCTTTGCAATTTTAAGAGTGCTGCATCCCTCTGCAAGATATCTCACTATTCCTGACTTTTCTGAGCCTGTCAAGTCCTTCTTTTGACCCATTTTGCCAAAGGAAAGGAAGTTGCCTAATAATTATGCACACCTGATATAGGGTGTTGATGTCATTAGACCACACCCCTTCTCATTACAGAGATGCACATCACCTAATATGCTTAATTGGTAGTAGGCTTTCGAGCCTATACAGCTTGGAGTAAGACAACATGCATAAAGAGGATGATGTGGTCAAAATACTAATTTGCCTAATAATTCTGCACTCCCTGTATATATATATATATATATATATACTGTACATATACATTATGCTGTATGATTGACTTTGTACAGCATGATGTATATATACGTAATAATGGGTTAAGGGGTTAAGCTCTGTGAGTGAGCCTTGGATGTAACAAATCCAAGGCTCAACAGGAAATATATTCAAAGTATTTGTTAAAAATAAAATGATTGTCAGTCAGAGCTTATGACAGAACACAAAGGTACATGAATCCCCATTTTTTTTTAATTTCATGATTTAGATAGAGCATACAATTTTAAACAACTTTCAAATTAACTACTAGTATCTTGTTTTGTTTTCTTGGTATCCTTTGTTAAAAATAATAGTAGGCTCATGAGTCTCTGATTGGTAGCTTCATATATATATGCCTCGAGTTATTGGTGCACCCAGATCCCATTGCTGATTCTTCAACAGAGGATAACAAGAGAATGAAGCAAATTTGATAATAGAAGTAAATTGCAAAGGTGTTCAAAATTGCATGCTCTATCATTCTCATAAAATAAAAAATGGGGGGTTTCAAGTCCCTTTAATATGGAAAACAGATGTATGATAAACTACATGGGGTCAATTTATTAATGTGTGAGCGGACATGATACAATGTAGCGTATCATGTCCGCTGCACATCGATAAATGCCGACTGCATACGCATTTATCATTGCACCAGCAGTTCTTGTGAACTGCTGG
This sequence comes from Bombina bombina, assembly GCF_027579735.1. Taxonomy (NCBI): domain Eukaryota; kingdom Metazoa; phylum Chordata; class Amphibia; order Anura; family Bombinatoridae; genus Bombina; species Bombina bombina. The sequence continues at coordinate 850,158,688 of NC_069499.1, read as the reverse complement.
TGCAATGCCGCCCCCTGCAGATTTGCGGCCACTAGCAGGGGGTGTCAATCAACCCAATCGTATTCGATCGGGTTGATTTCTGTCCCTCGCCTCAGAGCACAATGCAATAGATGTCCACAGCACTCAAAAATTCAAAAATCTTTATTTTAGGACATAAAATAGAAGCAACGTTTCGGAGTTAATACCCCTTAATCATGCATGGGTTAACACACTGTATTTTGTGTATCTCTGCCTCCACCTAGTGGTGAAACATTATATTGCAATCTTTATTATCAAAATTCTAACTCTAATTTAAAAGCCATATATGTACTATTTTGTATGGTATAGAATGTTATGCATATGTTACAATGGAAGGAAAAAAATTTTTGGTTATACTTTTTGTTTTAAACTGTTCATTAATTTTATAATTTTAACAATAAACTTAGCAATTACAAATATACAGAGATGTCTAACTATCTATTAAGGCCTTTAGGGACCATAGTCTCTCATTTATGTATCCACCAAGTTTCTTTTTGTCTGAGCAATTTTTCCCTGTCTTGACCATTCCTTTGTACTTTTATGTGATCTATAACTTGCCATCTCATCTGGCTAATGTTATGGCCCTTCTCAATGAAATGACTAGAGACAGGCGCTTCAGTATTTCCACACCGTATATTAGAACGATGTTGGCTCATTCTATCTTTTGCTTTGCGGGTGGTCTCGCCTAAGTATATCAGGGAACACGGGCATTTAATAAGATATATTACATGAGTAGTTTCACATGTGTAAAATCCATTGATTCTATACTGAGTGCCATTATGAGGATGATAAAAATATTTGCCCCTGGTTATAGAGCTGCAGCGCATACAGTTTAGACAAGGATATGAGCCTAAGTTTTTATCACTAATGTAGGATTGTGTATTCCTTTTGCTGATTTGACAAGATGGAATCTTAAATTTTTCACTCTCCTATGGGCCATTAAAGGAGGGTTTTTAAATATGGGTATTTTGTCATTACAGTCCCTCAGTATATGCCAATGTTTACGTATACTTTTTGATATCTCATTACTGAGAGGACTGTATTGAGATATAAAGACCATTCTGTTATCTTTGTTATTGGAATCGCCTCAGAGCAGGCGGACAGGTTATGAAGCAGTGGTCATTAGAAGGCTCGCCAGAAACACGGGGCATCAAGCTCCGTTTGGAGCTTGATAAATTGACCCCTAAGTCTTAGTTAAAAATTTGCCAAATACTGGGCCATGTAACTTCTGCTGCTGACTGGGTCATCATGCTGTGACCACTAGAAACAGTACTTCTACTATGTGTTTAAACCCTTTGCCGGGATTGATCACATAGGGTTGGTAGAGTTAAAATGACATGCTTTAATTCAGCGTGTATTTTTTCCACTATAATGTCCCTTTAACCCATATGAAAACTGACAGGAAGAATAAGTAAATAATTTTTGCAACAATTGAATATCTGAAACATCCTTGTAACTATTGAAGTGCAAATTCCAAAATATATATATCCAAAATATTACTTGAACATTTTATGCATCTTCTGACCTATAGCAGTATTTATGCTGAAAACATACATTGTTTCCACTGAATATTAGAAGCTATTAGATGTAATTTGAAGATACTTTTAAATTCCCTTCCATGATCAAATTTACATTTTTCTCTTGGTATCCTGCATTAAAAATGGCATATGTACATATCCTCAGCAGCAACAATGCACTACTGGGGACTAGCTGGTGATTGGTGGCTATATACATTTCCCAGTAGCTCACCAGGTGTGTTCAGCTAGTTCCCAGTAGTGCATTGTTGCTCTGGAACTGACTTTAACTTTGTGTTTAATCTCTTTGTAGAGGTTAAACACATGATTATATGGAAGCAATAGTGCAGAAGTAACAATCTCTTACATATTAGAGCATTGTCTTTTTGCACATTTATGTCCCTTTAAATATACATGTATTTTTCCTAGATTACACCTTATGAACTCCATCTAGATCCCATTGCTACAGGTTCCATAAACAATCAGGTGTTTAGCTGCTGCTGACTATCTGGAAATATTGTTTATTTGGTGCATCCAGTATATGAAAATGACATAATGACCAGGTATAAAGGAAAACAAACAGCAATACAAAGGTCAAAGAACAGGAATTTCTCCTGCTACTAGTAACCCTGTTATTGAGCCTGTTTATATATATATATATATATATATATATATATATATATATATATATAGTTGTATATAGTTCAATCACTTGTCACAGTGATGAAAAAGATGACAATTAAAGTATGTCCTATGTATATATATATATATATATATATATATACTGTATATATAATTTTTTAATTTAATTTTTATTAGTTTCACAGTATCGATACATTGAATTACAACTGTGCATGCGCGCAAGTCCTGGCCGTAGCAAAATCCAACAGGACAACTTCCGTTTCAGAATCTGCTACCTCTCAGTGCATATACTGCTGATTTACATAATCGCATTCAGATTCCACACATTTCTTTTTAACATATGTGGAGTGCGATTATGTAATACAGAGCATGTGCAGTCAGAGATTCTGACAAAGGAGATAAATCTGATAGAACACCGGCTCTTTAATCTGTCTTAGTTGTGACCATGGGGCATCACTTTGGTCTCGGCCCTAGGCAGCACATTGTCAGTGCAACTCCTTGAGCCAGCCTTGGACTTTTATATTTTTCCAATGCAATAAAATATCTTATACATAACTCAAGGGGCTTAAAGTTGCAATAAGAAAATGCTATAATACTTAAGTGCATCATTGCTTGTGTATATCTATGTGTTTAGCCTCCACAAACCGGGGGCTAATCCCAATCTTTAGAAAAATGTATCAAATGATTTCTCTACAAAAATCTCCATAGACTTCAATAGTAATTTTCAGCTGAAAATGATTAGATACATTTTTAAAGCATTGTGATTGGCTCTATAGTTAACATCAGCTCTGGAGCTACTAGAAAGCTGGACACGGTGTTGTGAGCAACTCAAGCTAAGCAGTGTTGTGCCAGAGATGACTTTAGCCATATGATGAACCCCAGTGTGGGTTAAAAAATATAGGGATAGATTTAAAGTGGAGCGCTAATTTATCACAGGCCTGCAAAAGGGCAAATTTTTCCCGTTTGCAGGCGTGCGATAAATAACCAGGCATTTCAAATGTTATAGCGCTTATACAATTAATCGGAGATCACATCTCTGGTTAATTTTATAAATGTGTCCCATTTGTCCCCAATATACAGTGTGGTGTATTTTAAAAAAAAAAAAAATAGTAGCATTTTTATTTTTTTTAATAAAATAACTGAACTGCACTGTATTTTGGGGGTAAATTTGGTTTGGGTTGTTAGAAAAAAAACACACACTGAAAAGTCCCTATACATTGTGGTCTATGGTATATACACATGTTAACACATAAATATATATGTATATTGTCATATTCATATATTTTTATATTTGCTGCCATCGTTGCGCTACTTACCCTCTTTGCTGTGCTTAGGTTCTGTGCCATCTCTGACGGCATCAGAATGAGGCTCCCATTGGAGCATATAGAAGTGTGCTCTCGTGAACGAAATGCTTCTGTGCGCTTTGAATACGAGGTCGTGTTCACATTGCACCTCACCTGTAATATCAGCGCACATTGGCTTGTATCACAAAGTGGAGTGTATATATCGTTTTAGTGAAATCTATATTTTGCGCTCTATTTATAATCTGGCCTATAATGGGCATAATGATCACTGTGCACTACAGCTATAGAGACAATACACCTTAGGAAAAGTTTCTTTCAATTGATGGATGTTATGATATATTTCTTTGTTTATGGAAGATATGAGCTTCTTTAGAATTGCTTTAAACATTGGAGTAATTATGTAAGGCGAGGGCCAAGACATCTGCCAGACAGAGGGACAATAGAACCATTGTTTAAAAGAGGGAGTAACCTGGTTTAAAATTTGGTGCATCTGTAGCCTCTATGTAATATGAATTAAGTGTCTCCTTAATCCCTTTCTATATATTCCATAATTATGACATTATCATAGTTACCATTGTTACCATGGTTATCATATTGTAGCCCCGCTGTGTATGTGCCTGTCAAGCATGGACAAAAGGTGCTTCATACATTTAATTTTAGTGTGAATGTGAAGCAAAACGTGAAACCCCAAAAAATCACCCTGAAGGTAGGTGATTATGGTCAGACCTTGGGGGGATGAAGAGCCACTCTTGCTGTGGTTGTTTCATAGGTGAGGATGTGGTAGGGTGGTAGGTGAGAAGAGTCTATTTCTTTCTATAAAATCAGACAAGTAATATATCCCTTCTGATGGGCACATAAGATTAAGAGGTTAAGAGAGTTGAAGATAGCATGACAAATATACTAGCCTGAGTATATGTTCATTGACAACACATTACAGCTACCACCTCTAAATCTAGACAGACAACTCATGTGTCCCTCTAGTGGCCAATTAATGAATTTATGTAACTTATTAACTGTTACATAACATCTTGAAAGATAATATATATCCCTGAGATAAAGAAGGGATTATCTCCTTTATATTTGACTGCCAGTTGCCATGCCAGTATGATATCACAGCCCAGCTCTTTCCCTCTCCTTCCTTCCTCTGTCAAGTGGATCAAAATCTAATGATCTATAAAATGATAAAAAAAAATATAGACACCACACCAGAGAATATATGTTTTAACTGTGTTGGGGGAGTGTTTTAAACTGAGCTCTGATATTAAAGGGCCACTAAACCGAAAATCTTTCTTTCATGATTCAGATAGAACATACAAATTTAAACAACATTACAATTTACTTCTATTATTTATTTTGCTTCATTTTTTAGATATCCTTATTTGAAGAAAAAGCAATGCACATGGGTGAGCCAATCACATGAGGCTTCTATGTGCAGCAACCAATCAGCAGCTACTGAGCATATCTAGATATGCTTTTCAGCAAAGAATATCAAGAGAATAACACAAATTAGATAATAGAAGTAAATTAGAAAGATGTTTAAAAATGCATTCTCTTTCTAAATCATGAAAGAAAAAATGTGGGTGTAATGTCCCTTTAAGTAAACAAATTTCCTTGTTTTTTTATTGTAAATAATGTAATTAGTGGATGTGCACACGTTATTTGTGTGTCTTTGTTTAGTGTTTCATTTCCACCAACAAATCTTTGTTGCCGGGTCACTACTAACTGTATTGATTTATTTTTTCAACTTTTTCTTTGCTTTGTTTTCTAAACTTAGCATGGAGGACGACTACATAGCAGTATGTCTACAAAACTGACATGTTTGAGAAAAAAATTATAATCCCATACTGGAAATTTACAAGAACTGGAAAAACAGGATTCAAATTGAACAGTCATGCAACCTTACACTAGAATTGTTGTTTTTTTTCTGAATAGTTTTTGCTTCAAATGTCCCTCTACGTTGGCCTCCCTTAAGGGAAAGCTGTCTGTGCCGGCCATATTATTTGATATTAGGTTATGTTATGTTAGTACCGCTTCTGATGTGGTTGGGGGGTGGGGGCAATATGAGGCAAATGCATTTAAAATACTAAACTAATGTATTTGGGAATCTGTAAATTGGAATAAGATACCAGGATAATAGCAAAGTAAATAACACCTTATGCTTGATTAATGTCACATTGTTTTCATCTGAACAATGTATTCAGTGCCAGTGATGACCACATGTTGTAATCCTGTGGGTCCAGGGCCCACAGAAAACACACACACATATACAAACAAACACACATACACAAACACACACACACAAACACACATACAAACACACACACACATACACAAACACACACAAACAAACACACATATACAAACAAACACACATACACACACACATACACAAACACACACAAACACACACACACACACAAACAAACACACACACACACAAAAACACACACAAACAAACATACACACATGCACACACATACACACACAAACACGCACAGCCACAGACACACATATAAAAACACACAGACACCTACACACACACTGAAATGCTCAATAAAACTGAAAAAGTCAGAGATATCACTGACCTGTAAGTGTTTGAATGCTTCTGTCATAGATTGCAAGAGTACCTAAGCTCAAAGGTGGCAGTGCAAATATAAAGCGGTGGAGCTTAACCAACCAACACCAGCAAGAGGTTAAAATAAGATAACAGATTTTTTTGAGAGCTGTAGGTACAAGAGAAAAAAAAACAAAGACATTGTAAGTAGTAACCAGGTTATTATAGTTATGCCCAGCAGTTTAATGTGCTTTTAACCCCTTAATGACAGACAATTTCAGCTGTCGTTTAAACTTATAGGGGTTAAATAACGCGGGACAGCACAGGCAGTGAGGAATGCAGAAATAGTGCGGTCTTGCAAGCCGGAGCAGCGATTTCCCCTGCCTGCTGCTCATCTCTTCATACGCCAGCAATGACGAATCCGGCTTCCTCCAATCACGTCTTCCCCCCTCCTTAGAGAAAACATTGCCTGAGGCCACGCCGTGATTGGAGGAAGCCGGATTCTTCATTGCTGACGTATGAAGAGACAAGCAGCGGGCGGGGAATCGCTGTTCCTGCTTGCAAGAAAAAAAGGTAAGTATTTCTCTTGTTAAGTGTAGTCAGTCCACGGGTCATCCATTACTTATGGAATATATCTCTTCCTAACAGGAAGCTGCAAGAGGATCACCCAGCAGAGCTGCTATATAGCTCCTCCCCTCACATGTCATATCCAGTCATTCTCTTGCAGCCTAACTAGATAGGTCGCTGTGAGAGGTCTGTGGTGTTTTTTAACTTAGTTTATTTCTACAATCAAAAGTTTGTTATTTTAAATGGCACCGGAGTGTGCTGTTTATTCTCAGGCAGCATTAGAAGAAGAATCTGCCTGCGTTTTCTATGATCTTAGCAGACGTAACTAAGATCCACTGGCTGTTCTCATCTGAGGAGTGAGGTAACTTCAGAGAAGGGGAATAGCATGCAGGGCCCCCCTGCAAATGAGGTATGTGCAGTAATTATTTTTCTGAGGAATGGAATTGACTGAGAAAATGCTGCTGATACCAATGTAAAGTAAGTTCAGCCTTAAATGCAGTGATAGTGACAGGTATTAGGCTGATGAGTGTGTGTACACTGAATGTATTTTTCTAAGGAATGGAATTGACTCTGAAAATACTGTTAATACTGAAATAATGTATGAGCCTTAACTGCAGTAAAAGCAACTGGTAGCAGGCTTATTAATAACAATTCATAACTTTTCAAATGTATGTTTAAAACGTTTACTGGCATGTTAATCGTTTTTTGTGAGGTACTTGGTGATAAAACTTATTGGGGCATGATTTTTACCACATGGCCATCTTTGTTTTCTGCATAGAAACAGTTTCTGAGCTTCCCCACTGTTGTAATATGAGTGGGAGGGGCCTATTTTAGCGCTTTTTTGCGCAGTAAAAATTCAGTCACAATCTGTCTACTTCATCCTCCATGATCCAGATCGTCTCTAGAGAGCTCAGGGGTCTTCAAAATTCATTTTGAGGGAGGTAATCAGTCACAGCAGACCTGTGACAGTGTGTTTTGACTGTGAGAAAAACGTTAATTATTAAATTGTTAATCCGTTTTTGGGTATTAAGGGGTTAATCATCCATTTGCTGGTGGGTGCAATCCTTTGCTAACTTAATACATTTACTGTGAAAAATTGGTTGCTATAACTATTTTGGTTCATTGTTATTTCAACTGTGACAGCTTTTTGTGCTTCTTAAAGGCACAGTAGCATTTTTTATATTGCTTGTAAATTTATTTAGAAAAGTATTTCCAAGCTTGCTAGTCTCATTGCTAGTTTGATTAAACATGTCTGACACAGATGAATCTCTTTGTTCACTATGTTTAAAGGCCAATGTGGAGCCCAATAGAAATTTATGTACTAATTGCATTGATGCTACTTTAAATAAAAGTCAATCTTTACATGTAAAGAAATTATCACCAGACAACGAGGGGGAAGTTATGCCGACTTACTCTCCTCACGTGTCAGTACCTTCGCCTCCCGCTCAGGAGGTGCGTGATTTTGTGGCGCCAAGTACATCAGGGAGGCCCTTACAAATCACTTTGCAAGACATGGCTACTGTTATGACAGAAGTATTATCTAAATTGCCAGAATTAAGAGGCAAGCGCGATAGCTCTGGGTTAAGGACAGAGCGCGCGGATGAGGTGAGAGCCATGTCAGATACTGCGTCACAGTTTGCAGAACGTGAAGACGGAGAGCTTCATTCTGTGGGTGACGGATCTGATCCAGGGAGACTGGATTCAGAGATTTCTAATTTTAAATTTAAGCTTGAGAACCTCCGCATATTGCTAGGGGAGGTATTAGCGGCTCTGAATGATTGTAACACGGTTGCAATTCCAGAAAAATTATGTAGGTTGGATAGATACTATGCGGTACCGGTGTGTACTGACGTGTTTCCTATACCTAAAAGGCTTACAGAGATTATTAGCAAGGAGTGGGATAGACCTGGTGTGCCCTTTTCCCCTCCTCCCATATTTAGAAAAATGTTTCCTATAGACGCCACCACACGAGACTTATGGCAGACGGTCCCTAAGGTGGAGGGAGCAGTTTCTACTTTAGCTAAGCGTACCACTATCCCGGTGGAGGATAGTTGTGCCTTTTCAGATCCAATGGATAAGAAATTAGAGGGTTACCTTAAGAAAATGTTTGTTCAACAAGGTTTTATCTTACAGCCCCTTGCATGCATTGCGCCTGTCACTGCTGCGGCGGCATTCTGGTTTGAGTCTCTGGAGGAGGCCATTCGCACAGCTCCATTGGATGAAATTATGAACAAGCTTAAAGCACTTAAGCTAGCTAACGCATTTGTTTCTGATGCCGTCGTACATTTAACCAAACTTACGGCTAAGAACTCCGGATTCGCCATCCAAGCGCGCAGAGCGCTATGGCTTAAATCCTGGTCAGCTGACGTGACTTCTAAATCTAAATTGCTTAATATTCCTTTCAAAGGGCAGACCTTATTCGGGCCCGAATATGCTCTACCTCAGGACAGGGCCAAATCAAAGGCCAAACAGTCTAATTTTCGTGCCTTTCGTAACTTCAAGGCTGGAGCAGCATCAACTTCCTCCGCTCCAAAACAGGAAGGAGCTGTTGCTCGTTACAGGCAGGGCTGGAAAGTTAACCAGTCCTGGAACAAGGGCAAGCAGGCCAAGAAACCTGCTGCTGCCCCCAAGACAGCATGAAGAGAGGGCCCCCTATCCGGAAACGGATCTAGTGGGGGGCAGACTTTCTCTTTTCGCCCAGGCTTGGGCAAGAGATGTCCAGGATCCCTGGGCGTTGGAGATCATATCTCAGGGATATGTCCTGGACTTCAAAACTTCTCCTCCACGGGGGAGATTTCATCTTTCAAGGTTATCAGCAAACCAAATAAAGAAAGAGGCGTTTCTACGCTGTGTACAAGACCTTTTACTAATGGGGGTGATCCACCCAGTTCCGCGGACGGAACACGGGCAGGGATTCTATTCAAATCTATTTGTGGTTCCCAAGAAAGAGGGAACCTTCAGACCAATCTGGACTTAAAAATCCTAAACAAATTTCTAAGAGTTCCATCATTCAAAATGGAAACTATTCGAACCATCCTTCCCATGATCCAAGAGGGTCAGTACATGACCACAGTGGATTTAAAGGATGCCTACCTTCACATACCGATTCACAAGGATCATTATCGGTACCTAAGATTTGCTTTCCTAGACAGGCATTACCAGTTTGTAGCTCTTCCCTTCGGATTAGCTACGGCTCCAAGAATCTTTACAAAAGTTCTGGGCTCACTTCTGGCGGTACTAAGACCGCGAGGCATAGCGGTGACTCCGTACCTAGACGACATTCTGATACAAGCGTCAAGTTTTCAAACTGCCAAGTCTCATACAGAGATAGTTCTGGCATTTCTGAGGTTGCATGGGTGGAAGGTGAACGTGGAAAAGAGTTCTCTATTACCACTTACAAGAGTTCCCTTTCTAGGGACTCTTATAGATTCTGTAGAGATGAAAATTTACCTGACAGAGGCCAGGTTATCAAAACTTCTAAATGCTTGCCGTGTCCTTCATTCCATTCCACACCCGTCAGTAGCTCAGTGCATGGAAGTAATCGGCTTAATGGTAGCGGCAATGGACATAGTACCATTTGCGCGCCTGCATCTCAGACCGCTGCAATTGTGCATGCTAAGTCAGTGGAACGGGGATTACTCAGATTTGTCCCCCCTACTAAGTCTGGATCAAGAGACCAGAGATTCTCTTCTATGGTGGCTCTCTTGGCCACATCTGTCCAAGGGGATGACCTTTCGCAGGCCAGATTGGACGATTGTAACAACAGACGCCAGCCTTCTAGGCTGGGGCGCAGTCTGGAACTCCCTGAAAGCTCAGGGATTATGGACTCAGGAGGAGAAACTCCTCCCAATAAATATTCTGGAATTAAGAGCAATATTCAATGCTCTCCTAGCTTGGCCTCAGTTAGCAACTCTGAGGTTCATCAGATTTCAGTCGGACAACATCACGACTGTGGCTTACATCAACCATCAAGGGGGAACCAGAAGTTCCCTAGCGATGTTGGAAGTCTCAAAGATAATTCGCTGGGCAGAGTCTCACTCTTGCCACCTGTCAGCGATTTACATCCCAGGCGTAGAGAACTGGGAGGCGGATTTTCTAAGTCGCCAGACTTTTCATCCGGGGGAGTGGGAACTTCATCCGGAGGTCTTTGCTCAACTAATTCTTCGTAGGGGCAAACCAGATCTGGATCTCATGGCGTCTCGCCAGAACGCCAAGCTTCCTTGTTACGGATCCAGGTCCAGGGACCCGGGAGCGGTGCTGATAGATGCTCTGACAGCCCCTTGGGTCTTCAACATGGCTTATGTGTTTCCACCATTCCCGATGCTTCCTCGTTTGATTGCCAAGATCAAACAGGAGAGAGTTTCGGTGATTCTGATAGCGCCTGCGTGGCCACGCAGGACCTGGTATGCAGACCTAGTGGACATGTCGTCCTGTCCACCGTGGTCTCTACCTCTGAGACAGGACCTTCTAATTCAGGGTCCTTTCAAACATCCAAATCTAATTTCTCTGAGGCTGACTGCATGGAGATTGAACGCTTGATTCTATCAAAGCGTGGCTTCTCGGAGTCGGTTATTGATACTTTAATACAGGCTAGGAAGCCTGTTACCAGAAAAATTTACCATAAGATATGGCGTAAATATTTATATTGGTGCGAATCCAAGAGTTACTCATGGAGTAAGGTTAGGATTCCTAGGATATTGTCCTTTCTACAAGAGGGTTTAGAAAAGGGCTTATCTGCTAGTTCGTTAAAGGGACAGATTTCTGCTCTGTCTATTCTTCTACACAAACGTCTGGCTGAAGTTCCAGACGTTCAGGCTTTTTGTCAGGCTTTAACTAGGATTAAGCCTGTGTTTAAGACTGTTGCTCCGCCGTGGAGCTTAAACTTAGTTCTTAATGTTCTTCAAGGCGTTCCATTTGAACCCCTTCATTCCATTGATATCAAGCTGTTATCCTGGAAGGTTTTGTTTTTGATGGCTATTTCCTCGGCTCGAAGAGTCTCTGAGTTATCTGCCTTACATTGTGATTCTCCTTATCTGATTTTTCATTCAGACAAGGTAGTTCTGCGTACTAAACCTGAGTTCTTACCTAAGGTAGTTACTAACAGGAATATCAATCAAGAGATTGTTGTTCCATCACTGTGTCCTAACCCTTCTTCAAAGAAGGAACGACTTTTGCATAATTTGGACGTAGTCCGTGCCCTGAAGTTCTATTTGCAGGCAACTAAAGATTTTCGTCAAACTTCTTCCCTGTTTGTCGTTTACTCTGGACAGAGAAGAGGTCAAAAGGCTTCAGCTACCTCTCTCTCTTTTTGGCTTTGTAGCATAATACGTTTAGCCTATGAGACTGCTGGACAGCAGCCTCCTGAAAGGATTACAGCTCATTCTACTAGAGCTGTGGCTTCCACCTGGGCCTTTAAAAATGAGGCCTCTGTTGAACAGATTTGTAAGGCTGCGACTTGGTCTTCGCTTCACACCTTTTCAAAATTTTACAAATTTGACACTTTTGCTTCTTCGGAGGCTATTTTTGGGAGAAAGGTACTTCAGGCAGTGGTTCCTTCTGTTTAATGTTCCTGCCTTGTCCCTCCCTTCATCCGTGTACTTTAGCTTTGGTATTGGTATTCCATAAGTAATGGATGACCCGTGGACTGACTACACTTAACAAGAGAAAACATAATTTATGCTTACCTGATAAATTTATTTCTCTTGTAGTGTGTTCAGTCCACGGCCCGCCCTGTCTTTAAGGCAGATCTAAATTTTAATTAAACTCCAGTCACCACTGCACCCTATGGTTTCTCCTTTCTCGTCTGCTTTGGTCGAATGACTGAATATGACATGTGAGGGGAGGAGCTATATAGCAGCTCTGCTGGGTGATCCTCTTGCAGCTTCCTGTTAGGAAGAGCTATATTCCATAAGTAATGGATGACCCGTGGACTGACTACACTACAAGAGAAATAAATTTATCAGGTAAGCATAAATTATGTTTTTAACAAAAACGGTGAAATGTAATTTTTAATGAATGAAAGTGCCCCTGTTTTTAATAGTATTTTTAAAAACCAGACACTCATTTGTGAAACTTTACATTCACTTTAACATTTTAACAATGCATAAAAAAAATTATTTCAAGAGAAACATTATTGCAATATAGATTTATTATTTATTTTGCTGCCTTTTGATGTAAAATACATCTAAAAATTGTGTCCCAGTGTGGCTTGGGTTAATACTTTTAGGCAATTTATGAGAGCTTTTGTTTACTTTTCCCTCTGTAAGCTTCTATGGTGTCTTATGCTTTTAAAAGGTGGATTATCAGTTTTGCCTCAACAGTCATTAAAGGAAAATCATTCTTTGCAATAGCAACTAAGTTGAAAAAGTGCTAAATAACCTTAATGGGAATACAATAATGCGGGCTACCCCAGTTTGCACATATGCAAATAGAGTTTGTGCTATATCTGAATATTAGTTTGTGATTGATTAGCAGGGGTTCTTTTGTTCTGGGGACAGGGAAATCAGTGAAAAAAATAAACATAAAACAATATACTCATTTGATAAAATAAAGCTGCAGTTTTCATTGCAAAATTATTTTTATATATGAAGGTTTATACTTATGTAGTTTACAATTTGTGTTTAATATCCCTTTAAGGAATAGAAAGGTTACAAGGACAGAGAGCAATACAGTCATGTGAGTACAGAGAGGCCAGTGTTGTAAGAGGTGGAGAATTTAGATAGATTGCAGTGTTACGCCAGTGTAAGAAAACAGCAGATATTTGCTTGCAGATATCTGTATAATATAAATGTGCACAAAAATGTATTTACACAGCAAACAAAATATAAAATACTAAACAAATATGTAAATGTATTAGGGACTCAAAAGGAAGGCAGAATATATTTATTGAAAATCCTGACAATGTTATGTCACTTTAAATATTCAAATTATATTTATGCCTAAATTAGTGTATTTTCCATTTAATCTAAGCTAAAATAGAATAATACAGAAGTTGGAGGGTTCTCTGAATATGTAATCGATCTTGCAGTTTTTCCAAAGGCTCTCTGGACATTTTTGTCTCTTTAAAGGGTGGGGACATGATGTGATATGACAGGGTGGGAGGTGATAGCTGGCAGAAGAATGGGCGCTGGGAGGGGAAAGAAAGCAAATAAAATGTGAATGTAGATTTGGACAGCATGGATAGTGAGTAAACAGGCTGCCATATTCAGATAGTTCTGATATTTTTCTGCAGGACACATGACTGAGATGGCTGTTCGCAGTGTCCTTGTTACTGGATCAAACAGAGGAATTGGCCTGGAGCTGATTAAGAAGTTCATAAACAGATCACAGCCTCCTGAATACATATTTGCAACATGTAGAGATCCCAAGGGCCCCAGAGGAGAGGTAACATTTGACATTTGTAGCTATTTGTATTGTGTCACCATCCGACATTCTGCTATGCTGGGTTACCAGTTCCTTTGCACATGTAAGTGTGTGTGTATATATATATATATATATATATATATATATATATATATATATATATATATATATATATATATATATATATAGGAAAGTGTTATTGAGGGGGGAAAAAAACTTTCTTAAAAGAGCAATAATAAAATGCACTAATGTGGAAGAGCATATTATTATTTCACTATTTTGCTGAGAATTATAGGGTTGAGCCAATCCTTTCGAAAAAAACGTATGAAATGATTTATCTACATAAATTCCCATATTAATGGCGATTTTCTGTAGAAAATCATTAGTTATGCTTAGCTAAAGATCAACCCCTATGTGTTTAACCACTTAAAACCTAGTTAAATTCAGTTTCAGAGCAGGAGTGCAGTGCATATCCATAGTTAAAGGGACACTGAACCCATTTTTTTTTCTTTTGTGATTCAGATAGAGCATGCAATTTTAAGCAACTTTCTAATTCACTACTATTATCAGTTTCTTCGTTCTCTTGCTATCTTTATTTGAAAAAGAAGACAGCTAAGCTATTTTTTGGTTCAGTACCCTGGACAGCACTTGTTATTGGTCGGTTAAATTAATCCACCAATCAGCAAGAACAACCCAGGTTGTTTATAAAAAAATGAGCCGGCATCCAAACTTACATTCTTGCTTTTCAAATAAAGATACCAAGAGAATGAAGAAAATTTGATAATAGGAGTAAATTAGAAAGTTGCTTAACATTGCATGCTCTATCTGAAGCACGAATGAAGAAATTTGGGTTCAGTGTCCCTTTAAACACAGATGGTGAAGAGCAGTGATGCACATGTGGTTTGATTCAGAGGGCATGTTCAGCTTTAAACCAGTAGTGCAATGCGGACTTGAAGTTGAATTTAACTTTGTGTTTAACTCTGAAGGCGTTACAAACCTAATTCTCTGCAAGCAGTGTTTAAAGGGACAGTATACACTTATTTTCATATAACTGCATGTAATAGACACTACTATAAAGAATAAGATGCACAGATACTGATATAAAAATGTTAAAACACTTACTTAGAACCTCTTAGTTTAGCTCTGTTGAAAAGGTAGCTGGAAAGCCCACTGCAAGTGGGAAATAAGACACTCCCCCCTCCCCCTTCTTTTGCATATGAAAAGACCCTTTACACAAACAGGAGCAAGCTGGAGAAGGTAGCTGACGGTATTCACTTAAAACTTTGGGGCTTGGTTAGGAGTCTGAAAATCAGAGCAATGTTATTTAAAAATAAGCAAAACTATACATTTAAAAAAACACTTTATGGGCTATATAAATAGATCATCTACAAAACATTTATGCAAAGAAAAAATGAGTGTATAATGTCCCTTTAAGAGCACTTTATTATTGTCCTTTATGCCCATTTAAGCAGTTTATAGTTTTAACCTCTAGCATTATTATTATTTATTTGTATAGTGCCACAAAATGCAGTAGCTCTGGCATTACAAACAGTATGTTTAGTTTAAAGGAACATTAAACCCAAAAAAATTATTTCATGATTCAGACAGAGAATTAAATTTTAAACAACATGCCAATTTACTTATATTATCTAATTTGCTTCATTCTTTAGATATCCTTTGATAAAGAAATAGCAATGCACATGGGTGACCCAATCCCACAAAGCATCTATGTGCAGCAACCAATCAGAGGCTACTGAGCCTATCTAGATATGCTTTTCAGGAAATAATATCAAGAGAATGGAGCAATTTAGACAATAGAAGTACATTAGAAAGTTGTTTAAAATGGTATTCTCTATCTGAATCATGAAAGAAAAAAATTGGGTTTAATGCCCCTTTAAGAATGAAAGTTTGTTTCTAAAATGTGTAAGGAAAGTAACAGGTCTTGAAATCAGACATGTTTGTCTAATTCCGGTTTTGTTCTGTGGAGAATGTGAATAGGCTCCACACAAGAATGTGTGAGGTATTCATAATCTAAGTCTTTCCATACTTGGATTGAGATTTGTATATTTTCAAAAAACTATCTACAGGTAGCAAAAGAAAAAATAATAATAAAAAAAATGTTATCAATATTTTTAAATTGTATGCTTTACATTATGAATAAAAAGTTGTTTGTTAATAAAATGTATTATCAAATATATGTTGAACCTTTTTCATTTAAGGGCCAGTTAGTGAAATTTAGAAATCCAACTAAAAGAAAAATATATAACGCATTCAGTGTTCCCTCGAAGAACACATTTTGTGAGTGGCCCAGCACTGAAACAGTTAAAGTGAATGTAAATTTTGATGCTAAAGTGCCCGGTTTTTAAAACTTTGATTAAAAACAGGGGCACTTTAATTCATCAAAATTTACATTTCACTCCTGTTGTGACAAAAAAACTTACCTTTTAAACTTCACAGCAGCTGCTGCTTCCTCCGGTCTCACAAGCCATTTCTGATGTCAGAAATGATTGATAGGTCATCCTCCAATCACAGATTCCCCCCCGGGGGATTCAGTGTCTGATTCACTGCTGTGATTGGAGGAAGCCAGATACCTCATTTTAGACCCAGGAAGAGGCTTTGAAACGGGTGGAGGAAGCTGGAGCTGCTGTGAAGATTAAAAAGTAAGTTTATTTTCACAACAGGAGTGAAATGTAAATTTTGATGAATTAAAGTGCCCCTGTTTTTAATCAAAGTTTTAAAAACCGGGCACTTTAGCATCAAAATTTACATTCACTTTAAGGGAATTATAGCTTGCTGTCTGCATTGTGTAGTGCAAGGTGCAGTTTCCTAATTAACTGTTTCACTGCTGGGCTGCTCACAAAATGTTGCCTTAGAGCTCTTCTGGCCTCCTGAACTGGCCAGGTTTTCAGGATTACCTTGGGTGAGAGCAAGTAAAATAACTGTTTACTAATCTGCTGATTTTTTTTTTTTTTTTTTTTTATACCTGTGCTCCAGTTCAGAAATCTTTAAAGGCAACACTGACCACACTCCTAAGCCTTTGCATGAGCAATATGTAATTGTTTTGGCTTCCTCAATAGCAAGTATCAATCTAATAAATAAATGCATTAAAGGGACATTCTCACATTCGTGCACTTTATTTTATTATAACCAACATTTTTATCCACATGTAATATCAAAAGTGCTTCTGGCAAAAGCTATCTCTCTTTAAATTGTATATTTTACTGTGTTTGTCTTTATGCCGAAGCAGATTGCATATGGTGTACGTGTACATTGATAACATTTTCTAGAAGCATTATTTTTTAAGATTAGACTACCCATTTACTTACTGTATCTGTGATATACTAGAGACAGTTGCTGGATTCCTTCACATTATCTGCCTCTTATATCTCTATCATTAGTACATATATAGTGCTAGAAGACTAAGATTACAACTAGAGGAACAAAGTAAGTACTGAAAACTCACATCTTGGCTCAGACACCTATAGGT
Organism: Bombina bombina; assembly: GCF_027579735.1. Taxonomy (NCBI): domain Eukaryota; kingdom Metazoa; phylum Chordata; class Amphibia; order Anura; family Bombinatoridae; genus Bombina; species Bombina bombina. The sequence continues at coordinate 850,141,240 of NC_069499.1, read as the reverse complement.
TTTCTCCTATAGACATGGAGGACAGCATAAAATGAACTTGAAGGCTGCATTGGACCTTGGTTTAAACAAACCTAATGCAGATGATGCAACAATTTAAGTATTAATGCATTATTCCAAGGACACCTGAGAAAAATAAACTAAATGTGTTTCTATCTATAGTGAGTGTGTTGATTAAATAAAAATTGCAGACAATCTTTAAATGTACATCTGAGGTTAAAAAAAAAAATCTACGTTCATAGAACTATCTTTTGTCAGCACAAGTAGACTAAAATGTACTATACCCTGGGTGACCACAATCCTATTGGGCAAGATACTATAGCTTTTGCTTGTTCCCAGCTAAGCACATCTGTTGCATATTTTGTCACAAAAGTTGTGACTCATATTCTCCCCCCCACCCTGTTTTGGCTAGAGGAACCAGTGACCTCTCATTTGAAAGAGCATACTCCCCCTTTTCAAATGATTAGTCACTTGTTCCTCTAGGATGCAGATGATCACCTTTTTAAAATGGCAATCACCTGGTCTATGAGAGATTTGGTGACATCTGGTGGTGGAGGAGGGGAGCTACTACAGAGCCATAGAAATTGCAACTATATATCTACTAGGTGCCTTTTACAATGCTCTGAGCTTTAAAATTAAATGGACCCTAGCACACCAAAATAAGCAGAAATGGTCATGTGACCCTCTTGTTTCAAAAAAGGTATCAAAGGTCCAAGTGGCAATCTGTTGATCACTGTGGCAATAGTGATCTCCTAAAACAACCATAAGCATATACTGTAGAGCAGTGGTGTAAAAGTACAGGCCCTGGGGCAATATGTGGCCCTAAAGATAGTTTAATCTGTCCCTCCCTTGTTTATTAGGAAATTATTTGAGCCCCATCATTTTTTTAGGGTTCTAAGAGGTGTAACAAGTTAATGTTCTGTACAGGTACTCACTAGATAAATATAAAGACAAGCAGGCATTCTCCAGTGTAGACTCCCATGATTTACTGGTTGGATAAATTACACTTTTTACAGTTCCAAAATGATCACTTTACTTGGCACTCACAAGATAAATATACACTGTGTATGCCTATTCTGGGCTACAACTCCCACATACACTACTATTTGGGTAAATGTCTCTTCCAGTTCCTAGTATATCCATTTCCAGAGAAGTCACTCTGTTCAAGTGGCCCCCATTAGAGAAGCAAACTTGGCCATTGGCCCCCAGATACAATGAGCTGGATACCCCTGCTGTAGAGTAACATCAGGGAGTGAGGTATCCATTATGCTGCCCACCACAATAGACAATCGTGAGACCCCTGATTTGAAAGTAGCTATCCTCATTCTTTAGTGGTCCTGTGCCTATCCAGCTGCTAGCTAATTGTCATAATGACAAATACCTTTTATCACTGGTTCTATTTTGGGGGTCCTGGTGTTTAAGAGTCTTATTACCCACTTTCCATAGAAATATATAATACAAACTCACATTTGAAAGAGTGAGGTTCTACATTTCAAAGAAGTCCTTATACATTTGAAGTGATCATTTTATTAATAATTATAACCTGGAAGTAACTTATAGCGTTGTTTTTATCAATCCATATTTCTCAGAACTAATAAAAATCAAAATAAATATGAGAACTTGGTGAATATAAAAATAAGTTATTCTTTGAAATTTTAAATAGGTTGACTTTGGGTCGAATTTTGTTGTTGTAAAATAGGGACTGGTGGTCATTTCAACTCTGTATATGTATATACATACATAATAATATACCATAAAAAGAAAGGACTAATGCAGATTTATAACAAAAGCCAAAGTGTGACACAGGCTGCACCAAAAATATATACTTTATTTACAGCTTTATATACTCAGTGGAATCTCTGCTAATACAGAGTGTGGTTGTGTAGCTGATACATAGACAGAGGAAACACATGTCAAAATAAATAAAGATATATCTAAACAGACGTCTGTTGAATTATTTAACACCATATAGTAAACTTTAACTTAAAAAAAAAACGAAATGTCTAAAAACTTTAGGGAACAAGCTTGAAATTTTTTTTTTTATAAAAAATGCACACACTATGCAATCGCAAATTATGTTATAAACTGGAGCACTTAAGTGCCTAGGCACGCTCCTTATATTATCCTAAAATTAGACAGCTAAATATAATGAAAGTTAGTAGGTGTGGGGAGCACTTAGTGCAAATGCACGCTCCAATCCAGCATGGAAAGAATAATTAAACATTTCCTGTTTATCACAGATTAAGGTTTACCAAAATCTTCAGTCTCTGGGCAAATCAATCAAACGGTGCCTCTTTCCTTAGTTTAGGACAAAACCGGGACCTCCTTTTCCCTCCAGATTTGGTTTATATCACTAGTACTGTGTCTTTGTTATTGCAAGTGTAATCCTCTGCTGCAGTGATTTTACCTTCTCCTGCCTCTGCTTTTGAGTATTAGAACAACTAATACAAGTGATATAAACCAAATCTGGTTGCGATTGCATAGTGTGTGTATTTTTAAAAAAATATTTTTTAAGCTTGTTCCCTATAGCATTTTTTTTTCTAGGTCTGGAACAGACTAAAGAGTGTTTATCAACCCTTGCACCCACTGAACTAAGTTACAGTCTAGCCACCTGTGACAAATTGGTTAAGGGGGGAAGGGTCTGTTAACACTTTCTGTGCCAAACAAGTGACTGGTGCAGGGTTGGTTAACCCTGGTCATCACATTGTCCCTTTTTAACTGCTACACGTTTGGCAAATAATTATTTATTTTGAAATCCTATGACTCTACCTGTAAAGTTGCTAAATAAAGGATCAATGTTAAAGCAGAGACAGGTAATATAATATTTTAAATTGAGTTTTTCAAAATTAACTATAAACCTCATGGTAAGTGTGTGTGTGTGTATATATATATATATATATATATATATATATATATATATATATATATACTGTATATATATATATATTTTTTTTTTTTCTATATCTCGTGGTAAAGGGACACAATACATTTCATGTACCTCGCTTTAATCATGGGTGCTGCCATTTTTAGAACCTATATTACATTTGCAGGTATTTGAGGGAGAGTTGCTGCACATGTGCAAAAAAAGTCAGCACTGGAATGTAGTTTAAAAATGGCAGCACCTGGGAGGGAGGCAGGGAATAACCTCAACACTATGCTGATAAAATGTATTTAGTTTAATGTCCCTTTAAAGTAAAAGGCTCCACAGAACAGCATAAAACCAGTTCTGTTAGTCTTTCTTATGACTTAATAGGTTTTAGAGCACTGATGAATTTGGCGACATTAAAGTAAAAATTTAAACTAAAATTGATTGGATAGAGCAGGAAATTTTTTTTTTATTATTTTTTTTTTAATCAAAGTTTTTTTATTTAAGGTATTTAGTATTACAACAAACTTGTCATGTCAGAAAAACCATTTCAACATTACATAATCAATCCTTTATACAGAACGACTAATAAATAGTATTTAGGTAATCCTTAGGATCACCTGCCTAGATACAAAGATGACACTCCATACAATTATCCACAAATTGGTTGGCTAATCTTGTGTATAATGATCATAATAAGTGTAGAGCATTACAACAGTCATTCTTACTGTGAGTATGGCATTCTCATTTGATACCTAACGCCTAGATTTAGATTAACACAGCTTTTTTTCCTACCGCTGCTCCCAAACAACGCTGGTATTTAGAGTTGTCTGAAGGGCTGCGTTAGGCTCCAAAAAGGGTGCGTTGAGCCAAATTTACCGCCAATTCAACCCTCAATACCAGCGTTGCTTACGGTAGCGGTAAGCTGGAAAAACGTGCTCGTGCACGATATCCCCATAGGAAACAATGGGGCAGTTTGGGCTTAAAAAAAAATCTAACACCTGCAAAAAAGCAGCGCTAAGATCCCAACGCAGCCCCATTGTTTCCTATGGGGAAATACTTTCTAAGTCTGCACCTAACATGTACCCTGAGTCTAAACACCCCTAACGTTACACTTATTAACCTCTAATCTGCCGCCCCCGCCATCGCTGACCCCTGCATTACACAATTAACCCCTAATCTGCCGCTCCGGACACCGCCGCCACCTACATTATCCCTATGAACCCCTAATCTGCTGCCCCCAACATCGCCAACACCTATATTATATTTATTACCCCCTAATCTGCCCCCCAACGTCGCCACCACCTAACTACACTTATTACAGTTATTAAGCCCTAAACCGCTGCACTCCCGCCTCGCAAACCCTATATTAAATAGTATTAACGCCTAATCTGCCCCCCAACATCGCCGCCACCTAACTTCAAGTATTAACCCCTAATCTGCCGACCGGACCTCGCCGCTACTCTAATAAATGTATTAACCCCTAAAGCTAAGTCTAACCCTAACACCACCCTAAATTAAATATAATTTTAATCTAACAAAATAAATTAAATCTTATTAACTAAAGTATTCCTATTTAAAACTAAATACTTACCTGTAAAATAAACCCTAAACTAGCTACAATATAACGAATAATTATATTGTATCTATTTTAGGATTTATATTTATTTTACAGGCAACTTTGTATTTATTTTAACTAGGTACAATAGCTATTAAATAGTTAATAACTATTTAATAGCTACCTAGTTAAAATAATTACAAAATTACCTGTAAAATAAATCCTAACCTAAGTTACAATTACACCTAACACTACACTATCAATAAATTAATGAAATAAATTACCTACAATTAAATAAACTAAACTAAATTACAAAAAAACCCACTAAATTACAGAAAATAAAAAAATATTACAAGAATTTTAAACTAATTACACCTACTCTAAGCCCCCTAATAAAATAAAAAAAGTCCCCCAAAATAATAAAATTCCCTACCCTATACTAAAATACAAAAGTAATCAGCTCTTTTATCAGCCCTTAAAAGGGCTTTTTGCAGGGCATGCCCCAAAGTAATCGGCTCTTTTGCCTGTAAAAAAATCCAATTTTTCCCTACCTTAATTCCGATTGGCTGATAGAATCCTATCAGCCAATCGGAATTCGAGGGACGCCATCTTGGATGACGTCATTTAAAGGAACCTTTAAAGGCGTCAGTTGAAGAGGATGGATCCGTGTGGGCTGGAAGAAGATGGCTCCGCTCCGCTCCGGATGGATGAAGATAGAAGATATAATAAATATTATGTAGGTGTCGGCGATGTTAGGGGCAGCAGATTAGGGGTTCATAGGGATAATGTAGGTGGCGACGATGTGCGGTCGGCAGATTAGGGGTTAAAAATATTTATTATAGTGGCGGCGATGTGGGGGGACCTCGGTTTAGGGGTATATAGGTAGTTTATGGGTGTTAGTGTACTTTAGACCACTGTAGTTAAGAGCTTTATAAACCGGCGTTAGCCCATGAAGCTCTTAACTACAGCCTTTCCATGGGCGGTAGGAGTCTTGTCGGTAGAGGGTGTAACGCTCATTTCAGCCAAGACTCTAAATACCAGCGTTAGGAAGATCCCATTGAAAAGATAGGATACACAATTGGCGTAAGGGGATCTGCGGTATGGAAAAGTCGCGGCTTGAAAGTGAGCGTTAGACCCTTTCCTGCCTGACTCTAAATACCAGTGGGTGGCCAAAAGCAGCATTAGGACCCCTTAACGCTGCTTTTGACAGCTAACGCAGAACTCTAAATCTAGGCGTTAAGTTTTTTTATTATACTTATTGAGATATCTGTGGTACCTCTTTTTCAATGTATACTACCTGATAGAGTGAAACTTTCATCTGGCAAATTTTAGAATAGTAACAATTAGTATAGGAAGTACAATTCTATGGAAACACATAGCGGATTAATACCGCTGAATAATTCACCAAACCATGTGAATATAGGAATACATACTTCTGATTATAAGAACCTTCTAAATGTCGCTTAATGGAATGAATATAGGGTAGAAGGCCTTAGCTACTGATAATGCTGATATTGGTATTGAAAAATATTATTCTCATAATATACAAGTGTAATATACAATGGTAAAAGGAAAATGAGAATATTGGAAAGGAGGAGTAGTATACATAAATGTTTAACCCACAGAGTGTTAGCTATATTTGTCTTGCTGATAATGGCAGAGAAGGTGGGTATTGTAAATGGAAGAGAATATAACCTGGATTAAAAAGAATCGGGCGTCTCTCGAGTTATATGGGTTAGCTACTACACCTAGTAATTGACATGCCACAATTCATTTACATAATGCCTAATTGAACCATGGCTAAGAGAACCAAATATTATATAAAGTTAAACATCATTGACCACATACTTCACAATATTGAATCAAAAAAGGGATCAGACAATATGCAGTTTTAAAAACAAGACAACCTAGTTTATTCAGTTATGAGCTAGCTGAGCCTCAGCGTGGGAAAAGGCATGATATGTGAGAGTTAAAACTAAGTATATGAATACTATAGTGCATATTGTGTCTGTATAGGCCTTCTAGAGATCTATAAGCCAATAATACAGTGCTTTAAAGAGAATATATACATACTGGTCTCATAAGTAGGTTATACCTCAGCTATGTGATGCAAAGTAATTTGTTGGTTTCAATAACCTTGCCAAGAGGAAAGAGTCTTAGTGTGCGCTTTGACAAATCTCTAAACTATATGAACTATGATATAAATTGGTAGAATCACAGAACGCTAACAAAATATTAAAAGCAACCTGTTGGTCCCCACTAGGTCGGGAAACCCATACAAACTTAATAACAACATGAATGTATCAGACACAATAAACGTATATAACTTGTCTTAATCTCTTAATGTGAGCAAAAGGTTTCTCTTGAATACGTAGATACAGTATGTTCATTATAGTGCAGTCCTGCATGATATTACTAACGTTAAACCACACTTAGCCGATTCCAGAGCGATGCATAACTGTTAAAATCTGGTGTGTATGGAAGTCCTTCCTGATCTGCAACAAGGCAAACTCATCCAGCCAGATAATCATACCTCTCCATAAGACCGAAGATCGTCCCCATCTTAGCACTGTCCATACAAATCCTCCATGCGAATGTGGACAACATACAAAATCCAGCGCCCAGTCGCGGAAGCAGGCCGAACACCCACAACCAGGAGCCGCACACAGAAAGACACCCACGGGCCCTACGCTGGAAGTCTCTCTCGAAGCTGAGGTATGCAGATTAGCCCGGGCTGGAACTTCCATAATGATATCAACCATTTTTTGACTTGCACAGGTTGCGACAAAGCGTGTGGTCTCAAGAAGAGGTGCCGTGATCAGACTTGTAACCAGAAGGTTCAATGGTAGCGTATCAGCCCCCTGATGATTGGGATTGACAGCTCCAACTCCCGTTCGGCCATCTTTGACGAAGGCCATGAGGTCTTGAAATCCCTTCTCTGCCTTAGATTCAAGATCTGCTAATAGAATGTGTAGCGTTGCGTAGTATTCCTCCATTATCATTCAGCAAATAAATGTTCCTATTTTACCTGGGGAACCAGGGGGGGGGGTGATAAGAGATGTTTTAGGATAACCTCCTTCTGTTATCCCTGACAGCCTGTTTTTAGGGCTCTAATCAGAGCAAGCTTCATACAGCTATCTCAGGTCGGCAAGCTGAGAGTTCATACAAATTATATGCTTATCCTTCAATGTTTCAGGCTGTCTGGAGTAGGAATAAATGATCTTTAGCTAGTTTTTTTATTCGGAGCCTCTAGATCTGCGACCTATCATGGCCACTTCTTGGACACGCCCCCAAAGCAGGACATTTTTAATCAACTTTCCAATTTAGTTTTCTTGATATAATTTGTTAAACAATAATCCTAGATGAGCTCAAGAGTGTGCATGTGTCTAGCCATCTGTCAGCAGTGTTTGCAACAATGCTTATAGTAATGTTCTACATAGTTGCAAACACTGCTGTAATAGATTCTAGACAAAACAACATTGGCCTACCTAGGTTTACTCTTTAACAAAGGATACCAAGAAAACAAAACATTACGTACCCTAGCTGAATCATGAAAGTTACATTTTGACTTTCCTTTCCCTTTACGCAACCAATATGGCTAAATTTATACTATTTATATATTTTTTTGCATGTTTTTGAGTGGGTGGAGCTATGCAAAACACAAATGGGCGTGGCTCTGCAAAGTGTCACTGGAATTACATTTTTCAAATGATGGCAACTATGTATCTCATCGCTTTATTTGCCCACATATAAACTCCTGTGTGCTCTCTGCTTGAATGGTGTGTCTAGGCAAGCATAAAAAGCTAAATACACCACTTTTCTACTTCAGATGCAAGACTAAATTTAATTAATATTCTGGAACTAACATGGTTGTACAAAAGAGAAATGGGATGTCTGAATTGTGCAAAAGGGATGAAAGTGAATCATTATTATTTTATTTTTTTCTGTTTGTTTTTCTTGTACTTTGATACTACAATCCCCTCAACAAAAAACTGTTTATTGATGTGTACAAAAGAGACTAACATCTGTATATGTGTAAATGCAATTAACGTTATGATGATCAAATAGCATACACAAAAGAGTTGTTACCTTCATTTTGTCAAATTATAAGTTTTAATATTTTTTTATTTTTAGGAACTGAATAATTTGGCTTCCAAACACTCCAATGTGGTGCTGCTTCAACTTGGTATGTTGTGACCTAGATTAAAGAGTCTGTATAAAAAACATATAAACCTACCATATTTATATATGTCACATGATATAATTTCATGTACCTGTAATGCATTTATCACTTTTTTGGGACCATTAAATACTGAATTGCATAATAGAAATACCATGTAATAGCACTTACTCTGAATTTCAAATGAGCAGTAGATTTGCCTTCTTACATATTTCAGATACTTACTTACATTTTCCACACATCCTGTATCATGTGATATCCATCAGCCAATCAAACACATATGCATATATACTGTGATCTCTTGCACATGCTCAGTAGGAGCTTGAGCCTCAGTGTGTGTGTATATAAATAGATTTTGAGAAAGGAAGCAAATTGGGAAGTTTTTGTCTCAGGCCTCCAACAGGCCAGATTTTCAGGATTACCTTGAATGAGCAGGTAAAATAACCATGTTTACTAATCAACTTGATTATTTCACCTGTGCTCCAGTTCCAGTTCCTCACAATGTGGCCTGTTTGGGAGGCCTGGCGACAGGTTTAAAAACTAGTTGTCTATGTGAGTCATGAAAGTTTAATTTTGACTTCAGTGTCCCTGTGTAAAGTACCTCTAGGTAATATAATCTGTTGAGGTTAGTACATCGCTTTATCGTGTGTGTATATATATATATATATATATATATATATATATATATATATATATATATACACACACACACACACACACACACGCACAGTTCAAGAAGAGAAATGGCACACAATAGTGACATTTTTAAAGACTGGGAATTCAGCACTCTTTTAGAGAGAAAAACAGAACACTTGTATTTGGATATAATATCATAAAGTGACTTTATTATGCACAACACTGTCCAGAGTCCTGGGCAGATCCACATAGAAAAATGTGTAATAAGTTAAACACCATAACATACCATAGCAATATAAAAAAAAAAGTATAAAATGTGTGACTAAACAAAATTATAAAGTGAAAAGTAAATAGAAAAAGGGACCGGCCCCTATGACTATCCAAGCTGATAAAAAAGGCATCATACATATGTAGCATACAGGTCAAATGCAATGTGTAGTGAATGGAGAAGATGTTCTCAGGTGAAGTTCAGACCAAAATTGGTTTTAGTGAGAACTGAAACCACCTAAAAAGAGGACAAACTAATCCTGTTCACAGGACTTGGCATCCGTTACAAAAATATGAGCATACATGTGTATATATATATATATATATATATATATATATATATATACATACATACATACATACATGTAGTTATGTGTGTGTGTGTGGAAAAGGGATGCACTCGCCAGGATTTTAAAGTTACCATTTAATGTAAGGTTTTCGGGGTGTTACCCCCTTCGTCAGACAGATTGTTATTTTGTATTGTCTGACGAAGGGGGTAACACCCCGAAATCCTGGCGAGTGCATCCCTTTTCTTCACTACTATATATACATTGGAAGCACCCTTCCAATGTATAAAGTACCAAAGTATGTATGGCACTAAAATTGCCACTGAATAAACCATAAAAAGGTTAAAATATTAACCCCACATATAGGTACTATTTAGTACCTTTATAAAGTTTCTGTTTATAGGTAGTGGCCACAAATAGTGGCCTTAATATTTGCAACTGAATAAACCAAACAAAGTTCCTTTTTAAATACTGAGATTTGTCAATCATAGCTACTCATATCTAGGAATTGTCTTGAGCAGGGGTGGAACTTCCATTAGTGCAGCAGGTGCTGGTGGGGGGCATAGTAACCCAGTATATACATAGGAACATACAATCCTAATGCAGGGGTCTTTTATTAATGCAGGTAATGGGTTCTTTTTTTATCTACTCAAAATCATTATACAGAGCAGCATGTATATTACTATTGCTTACACTGAGTTACCTTTGGAGTAGCTCAAAAAGAAACTGAGTAGGCCTGCTACTGGTCTTGTGCACCAAGGCAATGGAAGTAATGATTACTTTTTGCTTTAGTGCACTTGATTTTTTTTTTTTTTAATATATATATCTGATTATCTACTGTATTCACAGATCAATAATATTGCCATGTGAGTACATGACAGGGAGCACATTTTGGAAGAGAAAACCTGAGTGTGCTGTAGGATGCAGTGTTCACGTCATGTAGGACTTTATCTAGTTACAGGTCTTTATTTTGTATGGCTATTAAGACCTCACAACCAGGAACTTTTGATAAAACAAATTGAGCCCCTCTTCCCCAGTGCACTATTTACCCAGCAATTGACTCCATTATGAAGTCAGAGGTGAAATTATAACCTGGTTCTTTAGGTCTCTGGAGAGGAAGAGGGTGTTCTCCTTTTTGTTAAAGGGACATAATACTCATATGCTAAATCACTTGAAACTGATGCAGTATAACTGTAAAAAGCTGACAGGAACATATCACCTGAGCATCTCTATGTAAAAAAGGAAGATATTTTACCTCACAATCTCCTCAGCTCAGCAGAGTAAGTTCTGTGTAAAAAGTTATACTTCACCTGCTCCCAGCTGCAGATAAAAATAAAAAAAAATGAAGAAATGAACTGCAGCCAATCAGCATCAGCAGTTCTGAGGTCATGAACTCTTACTGTGATCTCATGAGATTTGACTTAACTCTCATGAGATTTCATAGTAAGCTTCCTCTACCTGATTGGTGAAATAATATGAGAGTTCACAAGGCTCATCCTTTCAGCTGTCCCAGGACAGACACACTAAAATGCTGCTTAGAAACTCTTACAATGGGAGGTGGCTACTGAGGAACTTTTGAGGTAAAATATCTTTCTTTTTTACATAGAGATGTTCAGGAGATATTTTCTAGTCAGCTTTTTTTTACAGCTATGCTGCATCACTTTCAAGTGTTTAAACATTTGGGTATTATGGCCCTTTAAAGATATTTGTTTTAATTGACGTACACTTTACATCATCTTGATCTCTTCACAGCTGTCTGTCAACTTTGTCTAAGTTCCCTTTACTGAGGGAGGCTTTTTATCCAGGCAGTGGAAGGGGATAAGCTTTCTTGCTAGCAAGAGTATCATGTTAACCAGTTTGACATCTCCTCCTCACTAGGATATGTCTTACAAATCTTGACCAGCCAGTATTCCACCATTCTCCTAAAGCGGTGTATTTTATTGTAAGAGACATGCTACCCAGTGTTGCTTAAAAACTTTAAGGAATATGATCCCGAAACATTTTTAATTATTCAGATACATCATACATTTTTAAACTACTTCCAATTTTCTTCTGTTATCTAATTTGCTTCTTTGTCCTGGTATCCTTTGTTGAAGGAGCAGTAATGTACCACTGTGAGCTAGTTAAAAGCCAATAGCAAGAGTCATATATATATGCAGCCACCAATCGGCAGCTTCTGAACCTACCTAGGTATACTTTTCAACAAAGTATGCACAGAGAAATAAATTTAAGTTACTCTATCTGAATAATGAAAGGAAAAATAGTGGTTTTATGTCCATTTTTAATATGTGCATATTATTTAAACTTATATGGTGTACCCTTCTTAATAGTATACAAGCATTCAATTTAAAAGCTTGCCCTATGTATCATTAGGGAATGTGTGTCTCATAATGCACATGAGCAATCATATGGTTTAGGAATTTACCTCGCATTAGTCTCATGACTTCCTGGTAATCTCACAAAATCTCAAGATATTAGGAAGTCAGGAGTGTGTATAAGAATATCTAATATTAGTGTGAATGCTGTTAGACATTTCATGCACTTAAGTCAAACACAAGTATGCAAGAATGAAGTTCATTTGCATTTCTCAGTTTGCAACTACATTTCTGTTCATAAACAAAAATATAGCTCCAAGTGACTGCAAGTTGTAAACTTCGTTCCAGAAAAACAAACGGCCTATAGAGAGATCTTTACTAGCTTTTTAATAACAAGACAATAACAACTTTCATTTCAAAAGGACGTCAAATACCTCTAGCTTTTGTGTAAAATTATGCTTGTCCCATGCTCCCTAGAGAGGCCAGAAAGCAGGTTCTATAGCCTGTAAATGCTACAAATTAAAGGGAAATGAAACCCATTTTTTATTTTATGATTCAGATACAGCATGTAGTTTTAAACACTTTTCCATATATATAGTATGTATTCGCACAAAAAATTGTTGCAATTGCAAATGTTTTGGCATTCTCATATTTGTATTGGTATGACACAAAAAAATGGAGAATAAAAGATAAATCTGACACATTCCACGCAAATCTCCAAAGATGGACTGGACAAAATTATTGGCACCCTCAATCTAATATTTGGTAGCACACCCCTTGGAAAAAATAACTGAAATCAACTGTTTCCTGTAACGATCAATGAGTTTCTTACACCTCTCTACTAGAATTTTGGACCACCCCTTCTTTCACCAACTGCTCCAGGTCTCTCAGATTGAAAGGGTTCTTTTTCCCAACTGCTGTTTTGAGATCGCTTCACAGGTGCTCTATGGGATTGAGATCTGGACTCATTGCTGGGCAGTTCAGTTCACTCCAGCGCTTTGTCTTAAATCATTTCTGGGTGCTTTGGGTCCTGCTGTAAGACCCTGAGCTGACACATTTGTACCCTGTGCCTAAAGGTCAGCTTGAATTTGTCTAGAAGTTGATCAAAGTTCTTTATCCACCATTCGAACAAACCTCCTTTGCAAACTTTTTTATTTTTTTTATTTATTTTTTAAAAAAAAACAAAAAAACAAGGGAATCCTCGACCAACCAAAAAAAATCTGGAATATCCTTCATCCGTTGGATTTGGTAAGTTATATTGTTCAAAAGTATATTGAGAGACTAATGCTCTCTTTAATTCTTTCAGGCTGGGAGCGGATTTGGCCTTCCAAGATCTTAAAATTAAAATACGACCCACCAAAATAATCGTGTTAATTAATTTAGATCGGTGTTGAACACTCTGTGGTTTCACCAAGAAAAATATTTCCATCGGTTGGATTTCATAATCAAACTCCAAAATTACTTTCATCCAATAAAATTTTTTTGCCCAAAACTGACCGGTCTTCGGACAAGCCCAAAAACAGTGTAATAGATCTGCGTTAGGAGCGCTACATCGCGGGCATAGTTTCCTAGTTTTATACCATCTGGATAATCTCTCCGGAGTAAAATAAGTTATTAATGATAATTTAATCTGAGATTCTCTCCAAGAGGTCAAAACCCAACTTTTATCTAGTACTTTGAAAGAATTCTCTATAACTGCTCTATCTATCTCTGGAAATATCTTACTCCATCTTCCCACAATATACACTACTTGATCGTCTGAGGCTTTTTAATTGAATAACGAATAAAATGGGCTGATTGAATAGAACCCTATCCTATACAGATTAATCCTGGCTTGTATCTCACCAGATATCCATTCTAACCCATACTTTTGTTTTAGTTCAGATATCAAATGCCTTAATTGTAGATAAGCATAAAAGTTTTTGTTCACAAGCCCATATTGGTTACTTAACTCCTGAAATGGAACCGGATTAAGGTCCATATCTACTATTTGTCTTACATAGACAAGCCCCTTAAAAGCCCAGTCTCTGAAGATTCTATTAGACAGCCCTAGTGGGAAAGACGAATTACCAATAATTGGTAAAAATCCGGAAACATAAGGAGACTGATCTAATGTCCCGCAGAGATTTTGCCATGCTAAGATTATGTTTCTAAATGTGATTAATGAAAAAATTGTCAAAGGCAACATAGTAATTGGACAATTCAAGATGGCGCCTAAACTAAAAGGGGCTATCACCGAGGTCTCCCATGCAACCGCCGCCACTTGGTCTTGTTCTGTTAACCAGTCTACCGCAATTTTGGCTCTAGACGCCAGACTATATAGCTGTATATTTGGAAGTTTAAGACCTGCTGCTACTCTATTATTCATTAATCTGACGACTGAAATACGAACCTTTGCACCTTTCCAAATAAATTTAGCACAGGCCTTATTATATTTAATTATATCTGCCTTATGTATGGGCACTGGAATGTTTTGGATAAAACAGTTTTGGAAAGATAATAGTTTTTATAAGCGTAACTCTTGCTGTTAATGAGATAGGTAAATTCATCCAATCTTCCATTTTCTTCTTACAGTCCAAAAAACATTTAACAAAATTCAACTGATACCATTCCTCCGGATTGACACTGAGTTTAATTCCTAATTATGATATCTGAGAAGTTTCTCTAAAAGGATATATATTATCTTGCTCCCTTTTATTAATCCATAGAAGTTCGGATTTTGATACATTGATTTTATAACCAGAAATGGCACCGAAAGTTTCAAACTTGTCTAACACAAGAGGCAAGGTCTTTTTAGTATTACTTAAACATAACAATATGTCATCAGCATACATTAATACTCTCAGTTTCTGGTCGCCTATCTGTATTCCATCCAGTTGTTGACGGAACCAAATCGCTAATGGTTCTAACAATATGTTAAAAAGTAATGGGGACAATGGGCAACCTTGCCGTGTGCCCCTGTGTAATACTAATCGTTGTGACAATCCACCGTTGAAGAGCAACGATGAATTGGGTGTTGAATAAATTATACGAATAAATTCATACATTTGTCCAGTCAATCCAAACTGTTCTAATGAAAAAAATAAATGCTTCCACGATATCCGGTCGAACGCCTTTTCGGCGTCCACCGTTAGTAAAGCTAGATCAACCATATCTCTATGCCCAGATTTATTCCAGAAATAATCTAACAGGGTCATGATTTTTCTTATATTTTTAGCCGGATTTCTCCTAATCATAAACCCTGCCTGGTTCTCATGGATTAATAGTCCTAAATGTGGGCTCAATCTCTTCGCTAAAATCGTTGCGAGTAGTTTGTAATCCGTATTTAAGACGGAAATGGGCCTATATGAATCAAGAAGTTCAGGGTCTTTATTTTTTTGGAATTAAAGATACTACCGCAGCAGCAAAATTTGTGGAACATTTATTGTTCTTAAAAAAATAATAATTGAATAACTCTGCCAATGAGGAAACTATCTGCTGGTGGAGAATCCTATAAAATTCTATAGGCAGACAGTCTGGCCCTGCTGCTTTGTTGGTTTTAGCTGCCCTGATAGCCAAACTGATCTCTTCTACCGTAATCGGACTGTTAATTTCTACCAGTATTTCAGATGGAATTTTAGGTATCTTAACTTTGTCCCAAAAGATTTTCCTACTATCTATGTCGTGATCTTCAGCACTATATAATTTGGTAAAATAGTCATAAAATACTTTAGATATGTCCAGATTATTGGTAAATCTACCATTATTAGCTCTGATAGCCGTAATATTATTCCTACTGGTATCCTTAGTTAACCTTGCCAGGAATTTTGCTGATCTCCCTGTAAAACCACCAAAAATGATTTTCTGTCTTTGTAATTCTAACGTGGATTTTTGTTTGGCATGAACATCATAGGCTGATTTGGCCTCTAAATATTTCTGCCAATTAGTAGTTGACCGAGATTCTAGATATATTTTATATGAATTCTTGACACGGTTAGATAGTTGTAATTCCTGCTGATTGGCCCTTCTTTTACGCTTACACATATAGTTCTTAATTTCCCCCCGTAAAACAGCTTTAGCTGCTTCCCAGAAAAGTTCAGGTTTATCCTATTAAGCAATATTCAACCTATGATATTCTTGCCACTGACTGCATAACCAATTTTGGAAATGGATATCATTAACCAAATATTTAGGGAAAAAGATAGTTTGATTAACAGGCCTACTTATTCCGGATGAGTTTAATGTCAAAGAAATTACTGCATGATCGGAGATTACTATATCCCCTCTGTTTTCCACTCCAGACCACTCAAAGCTACAGGAACTAAAAAAAAATCTATCCGAGACAAAGACTGTTGGCCCTTTGATAAACATGTAAAAGCTCTCAGGTCTGGATGCTGTAGGCGCCAGATATCTATTAGACCCAGTTGTGTACATAAATTCTGTAAAATATGTTTTCCTATCACGTATACACCTGGGGGCATTACTGTCTCTGTCCAAAATAGAGTCTGATATTAAATTAAAATCCCCCGCTATTATAAGATTTTGACCCATAAATTTTTACAAATGTTGTACCATTTTATTCCAAAATTCTTTATCGACTATATTCGGACCATATATGTTACATAATACATAACGAGTATTTTCATATGTTATCTCAATAATTATAAATCGACCTTCCTGGTCAATATGTGTAGATTCTATTTTATATTCGAGGGCCTTATTAAAGAGGATTGCAACACCTTTTTTACGGGCGTTGTATGGTGCAGCTATCACTTCTCCAACCCATTTAGTACGCAGTTTCGGTACCTCCACCGCTTTCAGATGTAGCTATTTTAAGAAAGCAATATCAGGTTTTTGTTTTGCTAAATGTTTAATTATTGCTTTTCTCTTTATTGGGGAAGTTATTCCAATATTCCAAGATGTTATTTTAAGTGGTGCCAGCATAACCATTTAAGAAAAGCCGCTTCTGCTTCTGAACATAAGTGAGAAAAAGAGAGAGGAAATGGGGGGGCGACGGGGAGAGAGGAGCAAAGGAGGAGCAGAACGGGAGTGGAGGGAAAACCAGACAGCCTTCGACTAAAAAATGACTGAGAGAGAAAAAAAAAAAAACCCTCCCCGGAGGGACCACAAAAGAGGAATATTTTTTGCCTATTCCAATAAATACATCCTGTGGATAAAAATAAAACGCATATACAAACAGAAACAGAAAAACAAAGGCCACCACAATTCTATTAACAATTAACTCTAGTTTCATAACCTTGTAATTTTACTGTTGCAGACCTGTCAAACACCCATTTCATTACACAGAGCTATTGCTTCTTTACTGTCATTTAATGTATACGTGTGACCAGCTTTCGTCACTAAAAGTTTTGCCGGATATACCAGCCGGACATTGCATTCAGCTTTTTAAAAATCTATCAAAAAAGGGGGAAATTTCTCTTCTTTTAGCTGTAGTCTCAGCTGAAAAATCCTGAAAAATCAATATTTTATAAGAATGGATATTTAGCACATTAAGTTTCCTGTAGTATTTCAAATACAGCATTTTATCCTGATAGTTCACGAATTTAAAAATGACTGGT
The DNA here is from genome assembly GCF_027579735.1 of Bombina bombina. Taxonomy (NCBI): domain Eukaryota; kingdom Metazoa; phylum Chordata; class Amphibia; order Anura; family Bombinatoridae; genus Bombina; species Bombina bombina. The sequence continues at coordinate 850,123,576 of NC_069499.1, read as the reverse complement.
CTAGGTTTGGGCAATATTTTATTCTCTCTAGGACTTCCTATCCTGTGGGCTTTTTCAATCAAAAACGGAGTGGACGGAGGCGGAATCAGAAGTGCTTGTGGCAAAGTAACAGAAGCAAAAAGTATTAAATCTTGGAATTCCACAGATTCAGGGAGGCCAATCACCTGCAGATTATTCCGCCTTGACCTGTCCTCCAGATCCTCTAATCGGGCTTGTAGCTGGGTGATGGTCTTACCCTGAACTGTGATAATTGTCTCATGATTATTTACTTTGTCCTCAATATCAGACACCCTTGACTCCACCTCGTCCAGTCTAACTGTAAATTGTCTCACTTCCTCTGTTAAATTAGATATCTCTGCTTTAATTTCTTTCTTAATTGTTTCAAGGTGGGATGTCATCATTTTAACTACTTCTGCCGCTAATTCTGACATATTATTAGCCACTAAGTTAGACAATCCCCCCTCTTGTGAGGTATCAAGCGACATATCGATATTTTTGGTATTACCTCTCTTATCTTTTATTTTAGGTGGCATTTTTGGTGAAGTACCTTTCTGAGAGGATACAAATCTATCCATTTACCTCCGTGTATGTGTAAATACAAATATACAATTTAAACAATTCTATTTAATTAAGCCCCTAAGGGGTTCTCCTGTTCCTTTCCAAAATAGTGTAGCCAAACCAATTATATTTAAATAAGTGCAATGTGAAAAAAACAATACTATCACAAAAAAAAAAAAAAAAAAAATATTATAGAGGGGTCTCACTTAGACCCTATACATTAAATGTGCAATCTAGAAAATGTCAACCTAACTGGTTCAAGATATTTATACTTTAAAAATAATACCAATAATAGAAACATTTTCTCACCCACAGCTTGTGGACTTATGCCCAACCTTTATCTCCACTTAGATACTAAATATATGTGACTCTTCATCTGCAGAGATTTTTTTTTTCTTTTTCTTTCCTTTAAAGCACAGATTCAGTAAAACTTATTTCCCTTTCTAAGCAAGGTTAGAAAAAAAAAACCCAGTTCCACATACAGTCCCACAATATTCTTCAATCCCTCCTATGGGGAAATTTGAGAAAAAGAAATGTCTTTTAAAAGCTCACCACCCCTGAGACCGCAACCTGGAGGCTTCTGCTGTCACTCTCCTCCGCACTCGATATACTGGAGGAAAAAAGCTCTTTACGGTGGATTTTATATAGTCCAAGAGTATTTACATCACTCCCAATATCTATCTTTCCGTCCTTATAGAACACTATAGGGAAACAAGGATGTTCTCTCTCAGCACCACTATTGCCGCTCACATTCAGTTCTGGATTTATTATTGCTTGACACTGATTTACCTATACAGGTGTGTCATACTCCCGGGCTAAAGCCCTACAGTCCTAAAACAGAACTAGGGAAAATCCTTTCCAACTTTCATATGTTTCCAAGTGGCGGTTCTAATCAACCAGGCGAACCCAGAGATCCATTATCAGACTCAGCTTCGCTCTCTCTAGGTTCGCTATATCACCGGCAATATCTGTCACTATATATAAACAAGAGAGGGTCAATAATTCCTGCCAGGTTAAGTCATACCTGGTTCTCTTGATTCTCACCTTGCTCCTCTCTACCACAATTCCTCCTTAGGCAGTATTTGATCACCACAGCAAAGGGCGTTCTTTTCCGGCTTGGATTTCACCTCTCACAGAGATCAAGCCCCAATGCCGACGATCCAGCTGCCGGGGAGCTAACACACACCCTGGTGAATCAATAGAGGTCCAGCATCAGCGCCTCCCTTTTAGCGCTTGCTTACCCGGGATAAGGGACGTTTCCATTCTAACCTCCGCAGCTGCCCACCGCTCACTGTGAGTTTGTTCCAAGCAGACACTTCATGTGGGGAAGAACACCGCCCGGGAAAGCACACTCACATTCCAGGCGTACAGAACAGATCGTACCCGCTCGCAGCGGAGGTGTGTCACCAGATCTTTCCCGGATTGGCTCCTTCTACGGGTACTCACTACACACCCATCCTTCACCGACAAATCAGCTGCCGGGAAACTTCCGCTCACTGAGCTGTATCGCGAAGGGTCTAGTCACAGCGTCTCCGTTCCTCCAGCAGGACACCGTTATCTGTAATATCTACACGTAGACTGCTTCAGATGTTTCAGTCAGTCTATCAGGGTTTCATTGTTTTTACAAGGATTTTCACGGCGGTGCACTTTAGCGAGAAGAGCACTGCTATGCCAAGTGGGGGACTTCTCCTCCGTGTACCATAATATCCTGTGCCGGTCTTAGCGTCTTAATACTGAGACAAGGCACTCTATGGCAGGCTGGAGCGTATCTTTCCTCCTATGTTGGAGAGACGCAGCGAGCGGCAGCTAACTGTCTGCTACCTGTTCACTCCGCCCCCAGCAGGAAGTCCCGCTTCAGAACCAGCTGCTTTGCAAACTTTGATAATCTTTTTTTTTTTTTTTTTTTTTTCGTCCACGTCCAGAGATTAGCTACAGTGCCATGGGCTGTAAACTTCTTGACAATGTTGCGCACATTGGATACAGGAACATCACGATCTCTGGAGATGGTTTTGTAACCTTGAGATTGTCCATGCTTTTCTACAATTTCTGTTCTCAAATCCTCAGCCCATTCTTTGCTGCTTTTTCTCTTCTCCATGATCAGTGTGGCACACAGAGTCTCATAGCAGAAAGGTTGAGTACATCTTTCACCATTTTAACTAATTGCTGGTGTGATTTCTATATTGTTAGCGCCTGTTAATTGATACAGGTGAGTTTAATTACACATTACAGCAGTATCACAAACTTGGAATGCAATTATTTCTTGCAATTTTGAGAAGGTGCCAAGGATTTTGTCCACTCCATTTATGGAGTTTTGTGTGGAATGTGTCAGATTTGTGTTTTTGTGTTTTTTTTTGTCCTACCAATACCAGACATCCCAAGTCTCCCTGAAGTTCAGGGAGTCTCCCTGATTGTAATAGTGGCTCCCTGATGCCAGCAAATGGAGTGCAATCTCCCTGAAACTCCAAGTACTGTGATCCTATGTGGCCCAAATCCGGAAAAGTGTTTCTTTAAGGATGACTTTAGTTGCTGGGACGTTATAGAACCCACAAATCATGCATCAGTAACCAGAAAGCCCCCATTGATTTTAATAAAATAAAATACAAATACCTTATTTACTGCACGTAATTAAACTTCGTATTCTAAAATATTTGAGCATTCAACAAGTGTACGATCACTGGAAAATATGTTTGTTGTATGTGGTTGTGAAATAAAACTACTTTTTTTAATGTGACTTTAGTGGGAAGCTATTTTAATAAGTCTCTATCTTACTTAGGGTTTCAAGGTGTCCAATATATAACTGGGAGGGGGGCTGGTGGCGGCGCAGTAGCGGGAGAAGCCACCTCCCTGAAATGAGTTTTTGCAGGTTGGGATGTCTGCAATACAAACTAAAGAAATAAACATGGTAAGGCCTAAACATTAGTAATTGCAACAATTTTCTGGGCGAAGTGGTGCATTATGTGACAGAAATGCAGGGGTGTCAATATTTTTGACTATGTATGTAATTGTTATATTATGTATGTCATTTTTATATTATATAATGTAAGTATGTAATTTGTATAGTATATAATATCCTGTAACTCTTGCTTAAGTGCAGACTAATCCTATATTGATATGTATAGCACTGCTTGGTAAATTTACTTTAGCAAGTAGTTTTCATACTTTTTGTTTTTATTCCTCAGATGCCACAGATGCTGATAGCATCAAGAAAGCTGTAAGCACAGTAGAAACGCAATTGAAAGGAGAGGGGTTAAATCTGCTAATAAACAATGCAGGTGTGATGACTCATGTCGACCTTGATAATGTTGGCTCAGAAGATATGATAAATGTGTACAAAACTAATGTTGTTGGGCCTCTGCTTATAAGCCAGGTATAAATGACTGTGTTGTTGTTGTTGTTGTTGTTGTTTCCCTCCCCCTCAAATTAACACACAAAATATATATAAAAAAAGCTTATTCGGTTTATCTCTTTCTTTCTTAAGTGATAAATATATATTACTTGTTCATTTACTTTTTGTGTTGAATTTTTTTTTTTCTTCTATAGGCATTTTATCCTTTGTTAAAGAAATCTGCAGATTTACATGCCAATGAGCCTCTAAGCTGTCAGAAAGCTGCTGTGGTGAATATTTCCTCTTTGTTAGGATCGATTGAAAGTCAAACTTTTACCTTCGACCCAGCCAAACAAGTGATTTCATACAGAGTCAGCAAAGTAGGTTTTCAAATATCTGAAACTTAAAGGGACAGTATACTATAAAATTGTTTTTCCATTAATGTGTTTCCAATTCCTTTTTTATGAGCTGCAGAGTATAAAATGTATGAGATTTGCTTTTTTAAGGCTTATTTGTGTATATGTGAATGATCTGATTTTGTGTTTTCTAGCCATAACCTAATAAAATGGGTTGAGCTTGTAGGTATAATCAGATCTCATTACTGTATCACATTATGTACATATACCTGCTTCTTTATCTTATATCTGTCCCTAAACCAATCACCAATACTTGTAGAGAACAATGGAAAATTAACATTTTATTACCTTATCTCTTCTATAACCAACTGGGAGTGTAGTTTCTTCTACTGGCTGTGTCAACACAGCTTGGCCTTGAGGCCAAAAACTTTCAGGATGGGTGGGGATACACGATACCTCTCAAGTAAATTAAAGCTCCGTTCACAGTCCAGGAGAATTTTTCAAACAGCACAATTATTACAGTGTGTATTAGATGGATAGTACCTGTTATCGATGTGGGGAATCCGGATCAGTGAGCAGAAGAAGTACCAACTGGGACCCGCAGGGCATTGCTGTTTACAAAAGAAGAAAATGCAGATGAACTTATCACAAGTGCTAGTTTCACATCTGAGTAGTGCTACTAGCTGCTGCTTTTTAAAGCAGCAGCTAGTAGCACTACTCAGATGTAAATCTAGCACTTGTGATAAGTTCATCTGCGTTTTCTTCTTTTGTAAACAACAATGCCCTGCGGGTCCCAATCAGTACTTCTACTGTGTGTTTAACTCCCATTGCGGGGCCAATAGTCACGTGGTACAACTCGCTGGGAGAACGACTCCAAGAAGTAGCAGAGAAACTTCGCTACACCAAATAGGTAATATACCCACCATACGAAAGGGTGATACACCTGCTCACTGATCCGGATTCTCCACACCGATATCAGGTACTATCCATCTAATACACACTGTAATAATTGTGCTGTTTGAAAAAGTCTCCTGGACTGTGAACGGAGCTGTAATTGACTTGAGAGGCATCATGTTTTTGTTCATAGAGCAACTATATCACTGATTGCAGTGATAACTGTCCGAAAAGCTTTTTAACACGTAACACTGGTGCTATACATTAATAAGACTGTGCAACAAAATAGCACTATCCGGTATCAAGCTAATGAACATTGTAACTTTTTATTGAATTTTAGCTTACTTTTATCCTAACAGATATTATGATTGTTACAGGTCTGATTTATATCTGATTAATTAGGCCACATTGTGTTTCAGGGAGACATCCCACATTTTTCTTATTATAACATTTTTAGTAAATATTTGTGAAATATATGAAAGTGTTGATGTCTTTAGCCTAACAGTCGCCCTCTCTATACATATATCTTGTATTATAAGGTACAATACCACTTATGTGGAAATAAATATCTATTGGAAATATAATTGCAAAAATACTTTTTTTTTTTAAACAGAGTTTATATCACACACTAATTCATTATGATCTAGGATGCACAACTGACAGTTTTTCAATCAATATTTTTTTATATATTTGTTGATGTTAGGGGTCCAGATACAGTGGTCTAGAAAAATACTACACAGCTTCATTGAACAAATACAGCCAAAGAGGAAATAGTCCTAGACATGGACTGAAAAGTCAGGTCCATGTATGTAGATACTAAATATGTACTTTTTTCAGGGCTTATCCATGAACAAAATTAAATATTAAAAACCACATTAGTCCAAACGACTATCTGTTGTTGTTTTTTGTCAGGGCTCCATCTTATAAGTATGAAAGTACAAGTGCACTTAATAAAATAGAAATCTAAAATCCTGTTAACATCTTTCTTATCTGTGGTTTTCAGGCAGCCTTAAACATGCTTACTCGGTGCCAAGCAGAAGGATACAAAAAGGATGGCATCCTGTTTTCAGCCCTCCATCCAGGATGGGTTAAAACTGACATGGGATCAGAAAGGGTGAGTAGTAAATACAAGCAGTGTTGTGTGGGTTGTGACAATCATGAAGATATAGGGGCCTATCTATCAAGCTCCGAATGGAGCAAAGACCGCTGCTCCATAACCCTGTCTGCCTGCTCTGATGAGGCGGACAGGAATCGCCGGAATTCAACCCGATCGAGTATGATCAGATTGATTGACACCCCCTGCTGGCGGCCTATTGGCCGCGAGTCTGCAGGGGGCAGCGTCGCACCAGCAGCTCACAAGAGCTGCTGGTGCAATGCTGAATACGCAGAGCGTATTGCTCTTCACATTCAGCGATGTCTGTCGACCTGATCCGCATTGTCGGATCAGGTCTGACAGACATTTGTTAAATATGCCTCATAGTATCTACTGAAGCAGGCACGTGTAGATGAATGAGGTATAGAAACCTAGATTTTGACAGATAAGAACCATAGACCCAACAATTTTATCCAAACTATCATAAGTGTAAAGTGGTTTAGCCCTATGCTTATCCTAGGCATTCTTTAAGTCCTAAACTGCGGTTATCTCTACCACCTTTTATGGAAGTTTTTTAATCCATGAATCAACCACCCTTTCTTTAAAGTGCTTATGTAAATTACTCCTGAAACATTCATTTTAAAATCATGACTCCTTGTTCTGGAATTGCTGTGCAAAAAGTTACTATCATATCACAGCTTCCTCTCTTCTAAGCTATAGACATTTAAGTCATTGAGCCTTTCCTGCTGGTTTATTTTTTTTTAGACCATTTTAGTAGTTCCAGTTTGCTTAGATCCTTCTGGAGAATTGTACACAATACTCAAGATGAGGCCTAACCAGTGATCTGTAACGTGGCATAGAACCTTACTATTTCTGCTGCATAGAACCTTACTATTTCTGCTGCATAGAACCTTACTATTTCTGCTGCATAGAACCTTACTATTTCTGCTGCATAGAACCTTACTATTTCTGCTGCATAGAATCTTACTATTTCTGCTGCAAATACCACTACCAAACATCAAAGCATTCTACCAACCTTACCGGCTGCGTTGTTTACCAAATTTCAAATCTCCTGTAACTTACCTTATGGATTTTTCTTTCCTGAATGCATAACTTTGCTCTTTGCAATGTTAAACTTTAGATCCCAGTCATTTGTCCAATCCACCATTTCTATATGTGAAGCATCAGTGTGATCTGCTTATGGATGTGCTAAGCAAAAGAAAATGTGAATTTACAAGCGAAATCAATCTTGATGTACATTCACAATAAAATATATTCTTCTGAGATATATATATTTGTGCAACTACATTATTATTAGTTATTTAAAGGGACAGTGCACACCAATTTTCATATAACTGCATGCAATAGACACTATGCACAGATGCTGATCTAAAAATCAAGTATAAAACCTTTTCAAAACTTAATTAGAAGCTCTCAGTTTAACACTGTTGAAGCTAGGCTGGGACACCCATTAAAAGGGGGCTGAGAAAGCAGGAAGAGCAGTCCCCCTCCCCTGCATATGAAAAGACAATTTACATAAACAGGAACAAGCAGGAATCTATAGAATTGAGTCTACATCCAACACAATAGGGCTTGGTTAGAAGTCTGAAAATCAGCACAATGTTATTAAAAATTAAACAAAACTATGCATTGTTACAGAAACACTCACAGGCTGCATAAAGGATCATCTACAAAACATGTATTCAAAGAAAAACCTAGTGTACTGTAAAATGTCCCTTTTTAAGCCCATGGTATCATGTGCAACAAATTCCCTATAACTATCAAGAGAAAATCACTTTTTTTTTTTTTTACTTTTTTTGTTATGAAATGAAAACATTACTAGGAGTTGAAGAGCACACCCCTCTTAGTCCTTATTCCAACCCCAGTCTTGGAAGTTAAAGGGACACACAACCCAACATTTTTATTTCATGATTTAGGTACAGTTGTATAAATATTCCTATAAACTCATCAGACAAACTATGGAGACTGATTCCTTTAACTCAGATGTAGCAACATACTTCAGTATTGCTTTTAGGATGTTTTGCTGTAGCCAATGAAATATGCACTTAACAAACTCACATGAGTTAAGCAACCAAACTGTTAATGAAGCAGGAGGGGAGTGTTAGCAACTCCGCAGCTGATGTTCTCCAGTTATACTGCAGAGATGAAATATGTTTGTGTGTGTCTTTTTATATATAAAATAATGTAATAAATAAAGCAAATGTGTGTGTGTGTGTGTATATATATAATTTCTACATTTGCTTTATTTTTATTTATATTTTTGCATTTGATTTATAGCTATGTAATATGACAAGCTTGTTGATTGGAACATTTATATACTCTTACAATCCATTTGGTAGTTTTGGACTTTTAACTAGTTAGAGTTTAGAAGGATATTAAACCCACATTTTTTTTTTCTTTCATGATTGATAGAGCAGGCAACTTTTTAATTTACTCCTATCATAATTTTTTTTTTTGTTCTCTTGGTATTTTTATATCAAAAAGCAGGAATGAAAACTTAAGAGCCATTTTAGGTTCAGAACATGGGTTGCACTTGCTGATTGGTAATGTATATCCCCTCAAACCCATTATATATATATATATATATATATATATATATATATATATATATATATATATATATATATATATATATATATATATATATATATATATATACAGGGAGTGCAGAATTATTAGGCAAATTAGTATTTTGACCACATCATCCTCTTTATGCATGTTGTCTTACTCCAAGCTGTATAGGCTCGAAAGCCTACTACCAATTAAGCATATTAGGTGATGTGCATCTCTGTAATGAGAAGGGGTGTGGTCTAATGACATCAACACCCTATATCAGGTGTGCATAATTATTAGGCAACTTCCTTTCCTTTGGCAAAATGGGTCAAAAGAAGGACTTGACAGGCTCAGAAAAGTCAAAAATAGTGAGATATCTTGCAGAGGGATGCAGCACTCTTAAAATTGCAAAGCTTCTGAAGCGTGATCATCAAACAATCAAGCGTTTCATTCAAAATAGTCAACAGGGTCGCAAGAAGCGTGTGGAAAAACCAAGGCGCAAAATAACTGCCCATGAACTGAGAAAAGTCAAGCGTGCAGCTGCCAAGATGCCACTTGCCACCAGTTTGGCCATATTTCAGAGCTGCAACATCACTGGAGTGCCCAAAAGCACAAGGTGTGCAATACTCAGAGACATGGCCAAGGTAAGAAAGGCTGAAAGACGACCACCACTGAACAAGACACACAAGCTGAAACGTGAAGACTGGGCCAAGAAATATCTCAAGACTGATTTTTCTAAGGTTTTATGGACTGATGAAATGAGAGTGAGTCTTGATGGGCCAGATGGATGGGCCCGTGGCTGGATTGGTAAAGGGCAGAGAGCTCCAGTCCGACTCAGACGCCAGCAAGGTGGAGGTGGAGTACTGCTTTGGGCTGGTATCATCAAAGATGAGCTTGTGGGGCCTTTTCGGGTTGAGGATGGAGTCAAGCTCAACTCCCAGTCCTACTGCCAGTTTCTGGAAGACACCTTCTTCAAGCAGTGGTACAGGAAGAAATCTGCATCCTTCAAGAAAAACATGATTTTCATGCAGGACAATGCTCCATCACAGGCGTCCAAGTACTCCACAGCGTGGCTGGCAAGAAAGGGTATAAAAGAAGAAAATCTAATGAAATGGCCTCCTTGTTCACCTGATCTGAGCCCCATTGAGAACCTGTGGTCCATCATCAAATGTGAGATTTACAAGGAAGGAAAACAGTACACCTCTCTGAACAGTGTCTGGGAGGCTGTGGTTGCTGCTGCACGCAATGTTGATGGGAACAGATCAAAACACTGACAGAATCCATGGATGGCAGGCTTTTGAGTGTCCTTGCAAAGAAAGGTGGCTATATTGGTCACTGATTTGTTTTTGTTTTGTTTTTGAATGTCAGAAATGTATATTTGTGAATGTTGAGATGTTATATTGGTTTCACTGGTAAAAATAAATAATTGAAATGGGTATATATTTGTTTTTTGTTAAGTTGCCTAATAATTATGCACAGTAATAGTCACCTGCACACACAGATATCCCCCTAAAATAGCTATAACTAAAAACAAACTAAAAACTTCTTCCAAAACTATTCAGCTTTGATATTAATGAGTTTTTTTGGGTTCATTGAGAACATGGTGGTTGTTCAATAATAAAATTAATCCTCAAAAATACAACTTGCCTAATAATTCTGCACTCCCTGTATATATATCTATATCCCTCAGTTTATGCCGGGGTTAGGTTCCAGAAGGCATAGTTGTAAATAGAACCAGTTGTAAATTGAAACCCAGTTTATAATATAATTCAATAGGAAGTGAGGGAGTTAGGTTCCAGGGGCCCGATCCGATATACAGCGTCGCCCGCAGAAGCCGGCGACGCCAAAATTTGCGCGGGTTTGGTATCCTATATACGGCGTAACCTAGAAGTTACGCTCGTATATTTCTGCCTTCGGCCGTAGTTTTTTGGGCCATAGACAGGTATACCAAACCCACGCAGTTTGGTATCCAAAATACAGCGTAAGGACTTATGTGGCGAAAATGGAGAAATCTTACTCCATTTTCACCTCGCCACAAAATGCAGCCGTAGTAAGCCTTACGCTGTGTATTGGAGCCCCGTAGCTCCCTAAACTACCTGCCAAATAAAACCTAACGCATGCGCAATGTCTATCTACCTGTCAACCGCTATCCCCCGCTGCAATCCCTAATAAAGTATTTAACCCCTAAACCGCCACTCCCTGTCAGGGATTTATCTCTTTTCCTACTGTGCCTTTAAGAATGTCAACTCACTACCCCTATTTAAGGCTCCTCCCAACAGAACTCATTGCTTGGTAATTTGTTGCTCAGTGTGAAGCTGCTTCAGAAGAGACCTAGCCGTTTATACTACCTTGTATTCTCAACTTATTGCTCTCCTTGAGTATCTGCCTATTTGAATCAACTTGCAGATTCTCTTTTGTGCTTGAAGATTTGCTCCGTTTGTTCTCTAAGAGATTTCTCAGTCTCTCTCCTGTAGTGAGGTTGTTCCCCTGCAGCGTGTGACGTCACGCTCCTCATTCTCCCGCCGCGGATCTCTGCCAGGCTCTCTGCGGTACTCCTAGGACTTGTTGCTGTGTGGTAACTGTATTGCTATGTGCTAATATCATCTACAATAATTCTAGTCTATATATATTGCATTCTATGAACTGTGTGTATTGCTGCAACCTCATTTCTCTTTCACTTGCTATATATTGTGGAACGCTCATTTGCTGGATTTCCATATTCGCTTCAGATATCAAATATGCACTAAACCTTTTTACTGCTATTTACCAAATTACAAACAAATAACTGTGACAAAGATTATTACAAAGTACCATTATTCATTATCGGACTGCATAAGCATATTTCAGACTTTACGCAATTAACCTCTATTGTGCTTGTAATGAACTGTTTGCTCTAACTTAAACTATATCTGTTTCCTCAAGTTTACCACAGCTTATATTACTCTGATTGAACAACCCTGCAAAGTACTAATATTCATTATCAAAGTATGGTTTACAAAATGACCAGAGGTTGACTTATTCACTTATCAAAGTACTGTGTTAATTTCAGTGTGTTTGTTAAAGCCTTCTGCATAAACTATTTCCATTGCAACTCTGTTTGAATTAAGGCACCTGCACTAATTAACTCTTTCACTACTGCTGCAGTCAATCCTATAAGACTTACTCTCTTTTCTGCTATAAGCATTTATTGTTGCGTGAAGGTTCCGGTTTCACTCAGCAACCCTGCTGTAGTGACCCTCAGATCAATGAGCATATCAGGGTTCCCTTAAGTTAAATCTGTGGGAATCCGAGGTAAGGTGTGAGACTGAGTGGTCCTGCATAAAGCAGGGGCTGTAATTGTAGTGTTCTCTAAAAACAACTAAACATATCCTTACATATTACCAAGCCTTAAAAAAAAAAGGAATACTACTAACAGCTAAAATCATGGATGTAAGTGAACTGTCCAGGAGAGTTGGTTCTTTAGCTCAGAGTATGGATCACATGATTCAAGGCTTAAGGGATATACAACTAGAAAATCAGAGTATAAATTTTTTTATTAATGATCATCTTGCAAACAAAACTACTAATGTTGAGTCATGTCCAGAACCCATTGTTAGTCCACCGGAAAAGTTCTCTGGGGACAGAGCTATGTTTAGGGATTTCAGGAATTCCTGCACTCTGCTTTTTACTTTGAAACCTAAGTCATACCCAACTGACAGGATTAGAGTTCTAACTGTAATTTCACTTCTCAGAGGTGAGGCCAGGTCTTGGGCCAATGCTTTCTATGAAAAAAATGATCCTATCCTAAATTCACTAGAAGATTTTTTTTCTGCAATGTCTCTTTTATATGAAGATCACAATAGAAAAAATACCGCTGAAACTGCCATTAGGTCTCTAAGGCAGGGCAAAAGAATGGTAGAAGACTACATTACTGAATTTAAAAGATGGGCTCCTGACACCCTCTGGAATATTCCTGCTTTACGTAATCAGTTCCGTTTGGGACTCAATGATGCAGTTAAGGATGAATTGGCAAGGGGTGTGATTCCAGAGGACTTGGATGAATTGATGACTCTCTCTATTGGCATAGATTGTCGGCTTAGGGAAAGGAAGTCAGAGAGATCTTATTCAGAGACTACCCCCAGAAGAAACCCCAATTATCATCACTCAACACCTTCCACAGCATTCACTAGACCCATAGAAGAACCCATGGATGTTGCAGTTATTAGGGGACCCTTGAGACCTGAGGAGAAAGCTAGGCGTAAGCTACTAAACCTATGTCTATACTGTGCTGAAAAGAACCATGCTGTTAGGGACTGTCCCTCTCTGATTCGACAAAAGAAGGGTAAGACTTCGTCCAATGACCATACTGTTAATTTGGTTGACAGCATAAAATCTCATCTATCTATTTATGTCTCCCTACAGTGGTCCCATCAGAAGATAAACGTTCAGGCCATAATTGACTCTGGGGCTTCTGGGAATTTTGCTGATAACACTTTTGTTGTTAATAATCACATCCCACTAATAAAGAAGAGTGTTGCTTTAGCTATTCGTCTGGTTGATGGTTCATTCTTTAGCTCTGGTCCCATAACTCACCACACTATCCCACTCAAAGTTGTTACCCCTTCAGGACACACAGAGCTTATTTGTTTTGATGTTCTTCCATCTTCTGTCTATCCATTAATCCTTGGACTGAATTGGTTAATAAAGCATAATCCCACTATATCGTGGTCCACAGCATCAGTAGTTTTTGATTCAAACCACTGTAAACAATCCTGTTTTGGGGTACACACACTTTGTCATATCACTGAACATAAGTTACCAGAATGTTATAGTGAATTTGCTGATGTTTTTGATAAAAAGGAGGCTGAGTCTTTACCTCCACACAGAGACCATGACTGTCCTATTGATCTTATACCTGGAAGCTCCATACCATATGGACATATATATCCATTGTCACAGCCAGAATTAAATCATTTAAAAGAATATTTAGATGATAACTTGAAAAAAGGCTTTATTAGACCTTCCACATCCTCTGCAGCTGCAGCAATGTTCTTTGTAAAAAACAAGGATGGCAGTCTTAGACCCATCATTGATTATAGGCAGTTGAACAAATGCACAAAAAAGAACAGATACCCCCTGCCCCTCATACCTGAACTTATTGAACGTTTACAAGGTGCCACAGTTTTTACTAAACTTGACCTCAGAGGTGCTTACAATCTGATTAGGATGAGGGCAGGGGATGAATGGTTAACTGCATTTCGTACTAGATACGGTTTATATGAATACACTGTAATGCCCTTTGGGTTGTGCAATGCCCCAGCGACTTTTCAATGTTTTATAAATGATGTCTTTCATGATTTGTTAGATATTTGTATTGTCGTATACTTGGATGACATCTTGGTTTACTCAAATTCTCTACAGGATCACATTGTACATGTCAAACAAGTGTTGACACGTTTAAGGGCACACCATCTTTATGCAAAGCTTGAAAAGTGTATTTTTAATACAAACACCATATCATTCCTTGGTTATTGCATCTCACCAGCTGGAATTTCAATGGAGTCAAGCAAAGTAGAAGCTATCACTAATTGGCCTATTCCTCGTAATAAAAAAGATGTTCAAAGATTCCTTGGCTTTGCGAACTTTTATAGAAAGTTCATTAAAGACTTTTCACTTATTGTTAGACCTCTCACTACGCTAACACGTAAGCAAGTTAAGTTTGTATGGAATCAAGATGCTGATCATTCCTTCAATACTCTAAAAACTAAATTTGTTTCAGCCCCTATTTTACAGTTTCCAGATCCCACATGTCAATTTACGCTAGAAGTCGATGCTTCAGAGTTTGCTGTGGGGGCTGTTTTATCTCAAAGACGTTCTGAAAAAGAACCTTTACATCCTGTCTCCTACTATTCTAGAACTATGAGTTCAGCAGAGATTAATTATGGAATCGGTGATAAGGAACTTCTTGCAATCAAATCAGCTTTGGAGTTCTGGCGACACCTCCTAGAGGGTGCAACATATCCAATCACCATCTATACCGATCACCGTAATTTAGAATATTTAAAATCAAACAAGACCCTTACTGCTCGTCAGGTTCGATGGAGTTTGTTCTTCTCTCGTTTTGATTACGTCATTACTTATAGACCAGGTTCCAAAAATATGAAAGCTGATGCTCTTTCTAGAAAAGACCCTCGTCCTACTGATGTGGTTTCTCCTTCATCTATCATACCTCCGGATAGAATTATTTGTTTAACAACTGAGTTTAAAACCATCTTACAAGAACATCTGAAGGATGATTCATCTTTGGGTCATTTGGATGTACTAAAACATTCCGACAACTTATACTATCATGGCACTTTATTGTATATACCTCCTTCTCTCAGGAATGAGATACTTACCTCTGCTCACGACTCTTTATTGGCTGGTCATCCTGGAGTTCATAGAACTGCTCATTTGATTAAAAGGAATTACTGGTGGCCAAAAATGAATGATACTATTAAACAGTATATTGATTCCTGTATGGTATGTACAACTAAGAAACATCAGCATAAGAGTCCTTATGGTTACCTTCTCTCTTTACCAGTACCAAACAGACCCTGGGCAGCGATTGCTATGGATTTTGTTGTTGATCTGCCTTCGTCAGCTAATTATAATACCATATTGGTAGTAGTGGACTTATTCTCTAAAATGGCTCATTTCCTTCCACATAGAGGATTGCCTACATCTTCAGAAACTGCTTCACTATTTTTGAATCACATTGGAAAACTACATGGTTTACCTGAAACAATCACCACAGATAGAGGTACGCAATTCACCTCGAGGTTTTGGAATCAATTGTGTTCCTCTCTTAACATTACTAAACGTTTGAGTACCGCTTATCATCCACAAACGAATGGTCAAACAGAAAAAACAAATCAAACATTAGAGCAGTACCTTCGTTGCTACTGCACTCAACAACAAGATAACTGGCATTCTCTACTTGCTACTGCTGAATTTGCTCATAATAATGCCGTAAATTCATCAACTAAAATGACACCATTTTACATCAATTATGGATTTCATCCCTCATACTATCCAAATCAGATCAACAATTCCGACATGCCTATAGTTAATGATCTTGTTAATACCATTGCTACCAATTTCTCAACATTGAAACAAGTTTTACTAGAAGCCCAGGCTGTTCAGAAACATCACTACGACCTACGTAGATCCAAGCCTCCAGATTACAAGATTGGTGACAAAGTTTGGTTAAGCACTAAACATTTACGCTTACAAGTTCCATCTAAAAAACTGGCTTCCCTATATTTAGGGCCTTATCCGATACAAAAGGTCATCAATGTTAATGCTGTAACACTTAAACTACCAGATTCCATGAAGATACATCCCACATTCCACGTTTCTCTTTTGAAACCTTACAGTGCAATCAGAGACTCAACTCAGAATGAGACGGTGGATCCTTCAGTCATTGATGGCATGGAATATGAGATTGAGTCTATTCTAGACTCTCGTTACCATCGTAATCAACTTCAATATCTTGTCAGTTGGAAAGGATTTGGTCCTGAGGAGGACTCTTGGGAGCCTTCCAATAATGTCTCTGCACCACGTCTTGTCTCCTTGTTTCATCGTAGACATCCTGATCGTCCTGGTCCTTGATCCGCGGAGCGGCTCCTTGGGGGGGGGGTGTCCTGTCAGGGATTTATCTCTTTTCCTACTGTGCCTTTAAGAATGTCAACTCACTACCCCTATTTAAGGCTCCTCCCAACAGAACTCATTGCTTGGTAATTTGTTGCTCAGTGTGAAGCTGCTTCAGAAGAGACCTAGCCGTTTATACTACCTTGTATTCTCAACTTATTGCTCTCCTTGAGTATCTGCCTATTTGAATCAACTTGCAGATTCTCTTTTGTGCTTGAAGATTTGCTCCGTTTGTTCTCTAAGAGATTTCTCAGTCTCTCTCCTGTAGTGAGGTTGTTCCCCTGCAGCGTGTGACGTCACGCTCCTCATTCTCCCGCCGCGGATCTCTGCCAGGCTCTCTGCGATACTCCTAGGACTTGTTGCTGTGTGGTAACTGTATCGCTATGTGCTAATATCATCTACAATAATTCTAGTCTATATATATTGCATTCTATGAACTGTGTGTATTGCTGCAACCTCATTTCTCTTTCACTTGCTATATATTGTGGAACGCTCATTTGCTGGATTTCCATATTCGCTTCAGATATCAAATATGCACTAAACCTTTTTACTGCTATTTACCAAATTACAAACAAATAACTGTGACAAAGATTATTACAAAGTACCATTATTCATTATCGGACTGCATAAGCATATTTCAGACTTTACGCAATTAACCTCTATTGTGCTTGTAATGAACTGTTTGCTCTAACTTAAACTATATCTGTTTCCTCAAGTTTACCACAGCTTATATTACTCTGATTGAACAACCCTGCAAAGTACTAATATTCATTATCAAAGTATGGTTTACAAAATGACCAGAGGTTGACTTATTCACTTATCAAAGTACTGTGTTAATTTCAGTGTGTTTGTTAAAGCCTTCTGCATAAACTATTTCCATTGCAACTCTGTTTGAATTAAGGCACCTGCACTAATTAACTCTTTCACTACTGCTGCAGTCAATCCTATAAGACTTACTCTCTTTTCTGCTATAAGCATTTATTGTTGCGTGAAGGTTCCGGTTTCACTCAGCAACCCTGCTGTAGTGACCCTCAGATCAATGAGCATATCAGAGTTCCCTTAAGTTAAATCTGTGGGAATCCGAGGTAAGGTGTGAGACTGAGTGGTCCTGCATAAAGCAGGGGCTGTAATTGTAGTGTTCTCTAAAAACAACTAAACATATCCTTACACTCCTGGACCCCGCCACCACCTACATTAAAAGTATAACCCCCTAATGTGATCCCCCTACACCGTCGCCAGCTACATTACATACCCCCTAATGTGAGCCCCTTACACCGCCGCCAGCTATATTAAAATGACTAACCCCTAATTTAATCCCCCTACACCGCCGCCAGCTATATTAATTACATTAACCCCTAATTTAATCCCCCTATACCGCCGCCAGCTATATTAATTACATTAACTACTAATTTAATCCCCCTATACCGCCGCCAGCTATATTAAATTAATTAACCCCAATCTAATCCCCCTATACCGCCGCCAGCTATATTAAATACATTAACCCCTAATCTAATCCCCCTACACCGCCGCCAGCTATATTAACTATATTAACCCTAATTATATTAGGGTTAATATAGTTAATATAGTTAATATCGTTATTATATATATATATATATATATATATATATATATATATATATATATATATATTAAGTATAATAACCCTAACTAACTCTAACATCCCTAACTAAAATAAATCTAATTAATATTATTAATTAAAATATTCCTATTTAAATCTAAATACCTATAAAATAAACCCTAAGATAGCTACAATGTAATTAATAATTACATTGTAGCTATTTTAGGGTTTATATTTATTTTACAGGTAACTTGGTATTTATTTTAACTAGGTACAATAGCTATTAAATAGTTAATAACTATTTAATAGCTACCTAGTTAAAATAATTACCAATTTACCTGTAAAATAAATCCTAACCTAAGTTCCAAATACACCTACACTATCAATAAATTAAATAAACTACAAATATCTAAACTAAAATACAATTAAATAAACTAAATTACAAAAAACAAACAATAAATTACAAAAAAAAAGATTACAAGATTTTTAAGCTAATTACACCTATTCTAAAACCCCTAATAAAATAATAAAGCCCCCCAAAATAAAAAAAAATCCCTATCCTATTCCAAATTAAAAAAGTTAACAGCTCTATTACCTTACCAGCCTTTAAAAGGGCCTTTTGCGGGGCATGCCCCAAAGAAATCAGCTCTTTTGCCTGTAAAAAAACCCCAAAAGGTTATACAGACTGCGCAAAGGTTAGGGTATATATGCTTTAGAATTTAAGGGGATATTTCTCCTAAATCCCCAGGGGAAAGGACACACAGAGAACAATGTAAAATCTAAAGCGCCAGTACAGGCAAAAAATACCCAGGAAAAAGAGAGCATACGATTTTGATGTTTATATTAAAAAATTTATTCTTCAACAAATGTCACAACGAGAACCTCAAAATAAAAATATATGTATAACATGGAATGATAATCTCCTAGGTAAAAATCACACCTTATACAAGAATTCAGACAGTAAAATATGTGATTGGCCAATCTCTATTAAAAAAAATGTGAGTAATCTATAAAAGCATTTACACAAGGAAAATCACACATATATTGTAGGCTACTAATGTAAGCAACTAGAACTGTATGTATCACAATTTCTAGCAATTTGTAACACAATATCTATCATAAAAATATCTACTGATAATCTAAGAGTATGTACGCTAAGTGCATGTACCAAAATAGCTTCCGTTAAATATGGCTATGTCAGCATGACAGTGAAATGTCCACAAAGGTGCAGATGAATATGAATGCTTTACTAGTATCCGTGATTCCTTTAGTGTAGCACAGTGTTTTTGAGTGTTAGTGCTCTATTGGATCCACTCAAAACTACAGGTACCTGTTTTAGTGATCCTTTTAAGTTTAGCTCTTAGAGTGGAATGAGCTGTCTTCTTTGTCTGATGTCACCTTGCAGAAGTAAATGCCTCCAGAATAAGACGAGCAATGTAACTGCTTTAGCTGATCTTGAAGCCGCGCTGTGAACCCCAGCTACAAACACTTCTGTCTCTTGCTCAGTTCGTGCCTATACCGGTTAGGGCGCTGATTGGCTTAATGGTATGGGAGTGTCTGGTTTGAGCTGTGGGGTGCCGGCTCTACAGCTGATCCTTTCCTTTCTTCCTCTTGATGCACAATAGGAGATCCGCAATGCGTTTCCGCTGAAATTACTTCAGCCTTTGTCAAGCTTGATCTCCTTTGAATCCTATGGCTTTAAATAGCCCTCCTTCCATTTCTATTGGTTAAGAATTTCAGCCAATGTGTGTCTAATTGGCTCATAAATATTTGTTAAACATTTGTAAACATTATATCTCTTGAAATGATGTATATTCAGATATTGTTTATTTGGTAAGTTCTAATAATTAGTCATAAACATGTATTTCTCTGAAATCTAAAATTGAATGATTGTATAAGATTATAAGAGATATTTTCAACAAACGTTGATAAAAGAACTAAGATGATAAAAAAAAAACTTAATTTTGTTAAACTAAACTTTATTTTAGAGATATTAAGGTTAGAATTAATCATAAACAAGTATTTCTCTGCAAACTAAAATTTGATTGATTATATAAGATTATAAGTGATATTTTCAACAAACGTTGATAAAAGATCTAAGATGATAATAAAAAATAAAAAAAAGGCTATTTTTGAAAAACTAATCTCAATTGTAGAGATATTAAGGTTGGAATTCAGAGATGTCCTTAGTCAGGACTAAATGCTACACAATGGTCTAAATTTTTGGAAAAAAGTGGTGAAAAAAATATATGATAAAATTTGAATTTTTTTTTAAAAGGATTGGGATAATTTCACTAATATAATACAGTTTATACTGATTTGTATACTTTACTGTTATCTCCTGTAAAGAACACACTGAACATTTTTTTAGAGGTAGGCCTACAACACCAGGGAACAAGAAGAAAAAGAAATCACTCAGACGACGAGGAAAGAGAGGAGGAGGGTTACAGAGAAAGAGTAGAAGAACCATACAGGAACACACAGAGGGTCAAAAGGAAGAGATAAAGACTAATAGAATTTTTAATTTGAGTAAAATTAAACTAGAAAACAAACATATAGAAATATTAAACAAAGGGTTGTCATTTGCTCCAACCAGAACATTAAACAAATTTGACACTTATATTGATGCAAGTAAATTTATTAGAAATCTTACACTTAAGAAATACTTCCTTAAAACCCCTCTGGAAAGGAATTTTAATACAAAAATGTCTACAAATGAACAAGAAGTCTTAAACAATACTGAATATATTCACTCAGGCCTAAAAAATAAATCTAACTTCTACCCAAAACAAGAAAAAGGATTATTTATTGAAACCTTTGAAAAATTGGTTCTTGAAGACATCAGTAAGATTAAGCAAAATACGAAAATTAAACATAACATTACACTCAAACAAAAAAAGCTAATCAAAGAAATAGAAGAAAATAAAGAGATAACTATAAAACCGGCGGACAAGGAAGGAGGGATTGTTATCTTAGACAGAGAAGCGTATAGAAATATGATTGATGATCTAATAAATGACACCAACACATACAAGCAATTAAGATGTAATCCCACGATGATATATAAAGTATTTTTGAAACACCACCTAGATAAAGCTAGTGATAAAGGGATCATTAATGACAAAGAATATGATTATCTACTCCCCAAATTTCCTATTATGCCTGTTCTGTATGCCCTCCCGAAAATTCACAAATCACTAACTAAACCTCCAGGGAGACCGATTATAGCGGGGATAGATTCACTAACAGCTAATCTATTGGTTTACATAGACAAATACTTACAAAAATATGTGACCAAGCTCGATTCTTATCTAAGACTCTACCAATTTACTATTACTACTTGATGAGTTCAAATGGAAAAAAGATTACTTACTGGTCAAATGCGATGTACAGTCCTTATATACATCTATTAAACATGACGATGGGATACATGCCATAGAAAATTTTCTTAAAGATGATAAAGATATTAAGAAAGAACAAAGAGACTTCTTAATAGATAGTATAAGGTATATTCTTACCCACAATTTTTTCTTATACGAAGACAACTACTATGAACAGATTTGCGGCACAGCTATGGGCACCAAATTCGCCCCTAGCTACGCAAATCTGTTCATGGGAGCCTGGGAAAAACAATCTCTCAGCCTCAGCCCATATAGGGAAAACATCATTGTCTATAAGAGATATATAGACAATCTGTTTCTCATATGGAGTGGAACTAGAGAGGAACGAACAATCTGTTTAGAAAACATGAATACTAACAATCTAAATCTGAAGTTCACTGCTGATATCAGCGCTAATATAGTTCATTATTTAGACCTTGAAATCAACATTATTGACGAAAAAAATATCTACCAGAACATATTTTAAGGAAGTAGACGCTAACAATTTCATCCATGAAAGTAGCTGTCACTTAAAAAGGTGGAAAGCAAACGTACCTAAGAGTCAATTCTTAAGACTAAAAAGAAATTGCAAAGAGAAAGAAGACTTTGAAACACAGTCAAAAAGACTAAAAAATAAATTCATAGAAAGAGGATACTTAGAAGAGACCATAGAAACAGAAAGACAAAAAATTGTGAATCTAGATAGAAAAGAGATTTTACAATACAAACCAAAGAAAACTACTTCAATAAATAACGAAGAAATCTTCCTACCCTTCATAACAGAGTATGGTGAAGATAGGATCAAAGTAGAAAAAATAATAAAAACCCATTGGAAAATTCTTAAATCTGATCCTCATTTAGGAGAAAAACTCCCAGATAAACCAAAATTTGTTTATAAAAAAGCAAATAATCTAAAAAGCAAACTTGCGCCAACTTTTAAACTTAAAAATAATAATACTATAAGAGGGATCTTAGGCGTAAAACTACAAGGGTTTTACCCATGCATATCATGCAAAGCATGTAAACATTCAATTAAAACAAAAAGCTTTAAATCAAACATAACAAAGAAAGATTATAAAATTAAGGAAACCATCAGGTGTATGGACACTAATGTCATCTATCTTATTACATGCAAAAAATGTGAAAAACAGTATGTAGGAGAGACAGAGAGAACACTAATGGAAAGAATTAGGGAACATCTAAACTCCATAGAAAATTCGGAAAAGGAACGCAATAAAGATCTACCTGTCGCGAAACATTTCAGGATGTGTTGCAATAACAATTTGAAATATTTTATCTTCACAGCGATAACTAAATTTAAAAGAAAAAGAGGGGTGGTAATTTATCCTATGCACTCCTGCAAAAAGAAGCCAAATGGATATTTGAATTACAAACCCTAAAGCCTAAATGGCTAAATTTAGATTTTAACCTGAACTGCTTCTTAAAAACCTAAATAAAATCAAAATAAATTTAAAATAATATCAAAATTTAGTACCTTCTATAAAAATAGAAGCTGTAAATACTAGAGACAAGTTATATACAAATCAGTATAAACTGTATTATATTAGTGAAATTATCCCAATCCTTTTAAAAAAAAAAAAAAAAAAATTCTTCAAATTTTATCATATATTTTTTTCACCACTTTTTTCCATAAATTTAGACCATTGTGTAGCATTTAGTCCTTACTAAGGACATCTCTGAATTCCAACTTAATATCTCTACAATTGAGATTAGTTTTTCAAAAATAACCTTTTTTTTATCATCTTAGATCTTTTATCAACGTTTGTTGAAAATATCACTTATAATCTTATATAATCAAATTTTAGTTTGCAGAGAAATACTTGTTTATGATTAATTCCAACCTTAATATCTCTAAAATAAAGTTTCGTTTAACAAAATTAAGTTTTTTTTTATCATCTTAGTTCTTTTATCAACATTTGTTGAAAATATCTCTTATAATCTTATACAATCATTCAATTTTAGATTTCAGAGAAATACATGTTTATGACTAATTATTAGAATTTACCAAATAAACAATATCTGAATATACATAATTTCAAGAGCTATAATGTTTACAAATGTTTAACAAATATTTCTGAGCCAATTAGACACACATTGGCTGAAATTCTTAACCAATAGAAATGGAAGGAGGGCTATTTAAAGCCATAGGATTCAAAGGAGATCAAGCTTGACAAAGGCTGAAGTAATTTCAGCGGAAACGCGTTGCGGATCTCCTATTGTGCATCAAGAGGAAGAAAGGAAAGGATCAGCTGTAGAGCCGGCACCCCACAGCTCAAACCAGACACTCCCATACCATTAAGCCAATCAGCGCCCTAACCGGTATAGGCACGAACTGAGCAAGAGACAGAAGCGTTCAAGGCCGGATTGGCCTACCAGGATACCAGGAGATTTCCTGTTGGGCTGCAGCAGCTGGGGCTGGAAAGCTACAATTTAAAGGGGTTATTAAATGATGCAATTGGGCTTTAGAGTGTATATAACAACAATCTGGCACCTTTTGTTTTTAATACAAACTAATATAATATAATTCTGAAGCAAAATTTTGGGGGAAGGAGTATCCCAGTAATCCCCTTTGAGAAAAATGGGGTGTGTGCATTATACTGAGTCAACGGAAAATAGGGCTGGTCTCCAAATTTTCCAGGGCTGCTTTTAATTCCCAGTCCGGCCCTGGAAGTGTTTGTAGCTGGGGTTCACAGCACGGCTTCAAGATCAGCTAAAGCAGTTACATTGCTCGTCTTATTCTGGAGGCATTTACTTCTACAAGGTGACATCGGACAAAGAAGACAGCTCATTCCACTCTAAGAGCTGAACTTAAAAGGATCACTAAAACAGGTACCTGTAGTTTTGAGTGGATCCATTAGAGCACTAACACCCAAAAACACTGTGCTACACTAAAGGAATCACGGATACCAGTAAAGCATTCATATTCATCTGCACCTTTGTGGACATTTCACTGTCATGCTGACATAGCCATATTTAACGGAAGCTATTTTGGTACATGCACTTAGCGTACATACTCTTAGATTATCAGTAGATATTTTTATGATAGATATTGTGTTACAAATTGCTAGAAATTGTGATACATACAGTTCTAGTTGCTTACATTAGTAGCCTACAATATATGTGTGATTTTCCTTGTGTAAATGCTTTTATAGATTACTCACATTTTTTTAATAGAGATTGGCCAATCACATATTTTACTGTCTGAATTCTTGTATAAGGTGTGATTTTTACCTAGGAGATTATCATTCCATGTTATACATATATTTTTATTTTGAGGTTCTTGTTGTGACATTTGTTGAAGAATAAATTATTTTTTAATATAAACATCAAAATCGTATGCTCTCTTTTTCCTGGGTATTTTTTGCCTGTACTGGCGCTTTAGATTTTACATTGTTCTCTGTCTGTAAAAACCCCCCACAATACCACCCCCCCAACATTACAAGCCACCACCCACATACCCCTACTCTAAACCCACCCAAACCCCCCTTAAATAAACCTAACACTACCCCCCTGAAGATCTCCCTACCTTGTCTTCACCCAGCCAGGCAGAACTCTTCATCCGATCCGGGCGATGTCTTCAATCAAGGTAAGTATTTAGATTTAAATAGGAATATTTAATTAATAATGTTAATATTAGATTTATTTTAATAAGAATTTAGTTAGGGATGTTAGAGTTAGATAGGGTTATTATACTTAATATATATATAATATAATAACGATATTAACTATATTAACCCTAATATAATTAGGGTTAATATATATAATATAACTATATTAACCCTAATATAATTAGGGTTAATATAGCTGGCGGCGGTGTAGGGGGATTAAATTAGGGGTTAATGTAATTAATATAGCTGGCGGCGGTGTAAGGGGATTAGATTAGGGGTTAATTAATTAATTTAATATAGCTGGCGGCGGGGTAGGGGGATTAAATTAGGGGTTAATTAATTAATTTAATATAGCTGGTGGTGGGGTAGGGGGATTTAAATTAGGGGTTAATAATTTTAATATAGCTGGCGGCGGGGTAGGGGGATTAGATTAGGGGTTAATAATTTTAATATAGCTGGCGGCGGGGTAGGGGGATTAGATTAGGGGTTAATAATTTTAATATAGCTGGCGGCGGTGTAAGGGGCTCACATTAGGGGGTAGTTAATGTAGGTGGCGGCGGGGTAGGAGCTCACATTAGGGGG
The DNA here is from genome assembly GCF_027579735.1 of Bombina bombina. Classification (NCBI taxonomy): domain Eukaryota; kingdom Metazoa; phylum Chordata; class Amphibia; order Anura; family Bombinatoridae; genus Bombina; species Bombina bombina. The sequence continues at coordinate 850,097,935 of NC_069499.1, read as the reverse complement.
TAATATAGTTAATGTAGGTGGCGGCGGGTCCGGGAGCGGCGGTTTAGGGATTAATACATTTATTGTTAGGATAGTGAGGAGGGATAGCGGATAGAGGGTTAGACATGTCGGGCTATGTTTGGGAGGGGTGTTAGACAGTACGGGAGATTTAATAATTTAGTCAGGTTTTGTAGGCGCCGGCAGTTTCTAAAGTGCCGTAAGTCACTGGCGACTCCAGAAATTTGTACTTACGCAGATTTCTGGACATCGCTGGTATATCCGACTTACGGCACTTTAGCATCTGACGGCGCCGTATATAGGATAGCTCGAGTTGCGAGCTGAAACTACGGGCGGCGGGGGTTCCCTTGCTTGCGCCGCAAACTACGATCTTTATCGGATCGCGCCCCAGAACCCTCTCAAAATTGACAAAAGTAATACCTAATACATTATTTTTAAGGCTTTGAAATGAAGACTTTAAGTGCTAAACAGCATTATAAACCTAATAAAAAAATCACACAACACAGACTTTATCATCAAACTAAGTTTACAAGTTTAAAAAAAATGTTTTACTTGCATTTTTCTGCAAACAGTTATCTGCATTGTTAGCATGTTGGATAATATCGGGTCTGCAGCTATTCTATGCATTCCATTCTGGACAGATTTATAGGCACCCTGACCTTCAAGCAGCTGGGCAGGAAGATAAAAGGGAAGTGGCTGCTAGATCTTGTTCCTTTGAAAGCTGCTAGATAGCTCGGGTCTGGTTACACTGATTTATTTCAGCCTGCTTGGCTTGCATATCTACGCAGCAACACAAGCGGACAGCTCCACCTACTGGCCTGCCCTTATTTCAATCGATGCACTGCTTCTCAGTGCTTTTCAATAGCACTCACACGTCTGAAAAAAGGTATACATACACACTCACACACACACACGTTCCAGTGTGGGATCCAGCACTCACTTAAGTGCCATACACAACAGCCGTGGTGCGATTCAAAATAGTTATGCAAGTAAAGTTGTCAAGAACAGCACTCTCCATTTCGCACCCCGGCTGTTGTGTATGGCACTTAAGTGAGTGCTGGATCCCACACTGGAACGTGTGTATATGATATACTGTGTGTGTATATATATATAATTGGAAAGTTGTTTAAAATTGTATGTTCTATACAAGAAAAAGGTTGGTGTCTCCAGTCTACACTAAAATTGTTATCGTTTAAAAAGATAGATAATACCTTTAGTACCCATTCCCCACACACACACATATATATATATATATATATATATATATATATATATATATATAGGGGAATGGGTACTAAAGGTATTATCTATCTTTTTAAACGATAACAATTTTAGTGTAGACTGGAGACACCAACCTTTTTCTTGTATAGAATATACAATTTTAAACAACTTTCCAATTTACTTCTATTATCAAATTTGCTTCATTATCTTGTTATCCTTTGCTGAAAGAACAGCATTGCACTACTGGCAGCTAGCTGAACACATCTAGTTAGCAAACCACAAGAGACAAATGTGTGCAGGCACTAATCGGCAGCTAGCTCCCACTGTTGTCAGATATGTGCATATTCATTTTGAACAAGGGATACCAAGAGAACAAAGCACATTTGAAAATAGTCAAAATTAAACTTTCATGATTCCAATAAGGCATGCAATAGGTAGGCTCACATGCTAATTTCTAAGCCATTTAACTGCATCTTATCTTAGTGCATTTTGACAGTACGAAAGTGCTAGTTCATGTGTCGTATAGATAAAAAATAACTCCACGGGAGTGAGCACAATGGTGAGTCAGCACTGATTGGCTAAAACACGTCTGTCAAAAGAACTGAGCTAAGGGGGCAGTCTGCAGAGGCTTAGATTCAAGATAATCAAAGAGGTAAAGTGTATTAATATAACAGGGTTGGTTATGCAAAACTGGGGCATGGGTAATAAAGGGATTATCTATATTTTAGAACAATAAACATTCTGTACTAGACTGTCCCTTTATCTAGCGATTTAGGCTCACTCTGAGCAAGATTGGAACGCTGGGGCTTCAAAGCAGCTATCGCTACTTGTTAAATGGAGGTGTATATGTATGTATTTGATACTGAAAGTTAAAGGGACAGTCAAGTCCAAAAAAAATAATTTCATGTTTCAAATAGGGCATGTAATTTTAAATAACTTTCCAATTTACTTTTATCACCAGTTGCTTTGTTCTGTAGTCATGCTAAAGTGCATACTAACTTTGATTCTATTTATACCTATCCACCACAAGGTGGCGCTAAAGTTTCAAATTTATATTAACCCTCAATTTACCACAATATAAATTTCTTTAAACTTAAGTTTAACATTTTTCACTTAATATATACAATCAGTCATAGAATCCTAAAAAATACAGATTTATACAGAAGGCAATTTATAAGAACACAGGCATATCCAGATCTCTATTTAACCCTTTAGGCTCCATTGTATCTAGTTTCCAAATCCAGAAACATTCTCGTTGTTTCAATAAGAGCTCCCTATCTCCTAACCTATGTGGCATTAATACTTTTTCAATTATTTGGAAACTCAGCTGTCCTATTGAGTGTCCCTTCTCAATAAAATGGTGAGCTACAGGGTCTTTTAGTTTGAATATTACTTTTTTGCTCTATTATCCTGTCCTTAATGATCCTAGTCGTTTCGCCAATGTAACTCCGCCCACAGGGACATTTAGTTAAATTAATTACAAAGGTTAACTTGCATGTATGATATCCTTTAATTTTAAATGCCTTCCCTGTAATTGAATTGAGGAAATTTGGACCTTTGATCATGTTGTTACAACATGAACAATTTAAACATGGATAGCACCCTTCAGTCTTACAGAAAATATATTGTTGTTTCATTTTAATATTTGAGCCTACATCAGAATTCACCAATTGCTGTCTAAGATTTAAACCTTGCTTGTAGGCAGGCATTGGGTAGTTCCCAAATTCTTTAATTTCCAGGTTACATTCTGTTAAAACAGACCAATGTTTTTTTATAATGCGCTGGATTTGGACAGATTGAGAATTAAATTCTGACACAAAAATTAAACGATCATCTTTTTTATTATCCTTTTTCTTAGGGCTCAACAGAGTCTCTCTAGGAATAGATAAAGCATGTTTTATTTCTGTGTCAATTATTTCAGAGGGATAAACCCTCTTTAAAAATCTAGATTCCATTTCTTTGAACCTTAATTTTAATAAATCATCATCAGTGATAATTATATGTGCTCTTAAAAATTGGCTACGAGGAAGGGCCTTAAGGAGAGATATTGGGTGGGCACTTTCAAAATGCAGCAGACTGTTTCTGTCTGTTTCTTTTCTAAACAGATCAATCTTTAATATTTTACCATCTTTAATTACTTTAGTATCTAAAAATGTGATGTCATTTTCACTCCAGGTTAATTTAAATTTTATCTTCCCCAAAGTACCATTTAATTCTGTTACAAATGCAAGTAGGGATCCAACGTCGCCCCACCATATCCCAAAGATATAGTGCTACCAACAGGCGCCATACCGATGAAACTTGGGATTGGTGAAAATAAATTTTTCTTCTAACACATTCATAAAGTTTTTAGCATAATTAGGGGCGACGTTGGACCCCATAGCGGTTCCTTGAATCTGCAAAAAATACTCATCTTTAAATAGAAAAAAATTGCAATGCAAAATCAATTCCAACAGTTGCAATAGAAAGTGAGTTTGAGCTTTTGAATAATTACCATCCAAACCTAATACCATTTCTACCGCTCCCATTCCACTTTCGTGAGTGATGGAGGTATATAGACTTTCCACGTCTAAACTAAATAGAATATATTTATCAGTAACCATATCCAATAACCATATCCAAAATGCAAGTCTGTCAAAAGAACTGAAATAAGGGGGCAGTCTGCTGAGGCTTAGATACAAGGTAATTACAGAGGTAAAACATGTATAATTATAACTGTGTTGGTTTTGCAAAACTGGGGAATTGGTAATTAAAGGGACATTAAACACTAAATACATGCTAGATAGAATGATGCATTCAAAGAAAAGATTAGTCCATGACTAACATGTAGATGTATTTTTTAAAGTTTCATTAGTTGTTCAAAAAGTGACAAAATTAGTGTAAAGTTTTAGTGTCTATAAAACAATGGAAGCTGCCATGTTGTAACTTGTGTTACCTTCTCTGCTGTGGCCAATTAGGGTCAGTTATAAATAGGTCACTAGAGTGTGCAGCCAATGGTTGTGCTGGATTTAACAGTGTTCTGCACTTCCATTTCTAACCGGAACTGAAAAGCTCACAATTTCAGAATGGAATTACAGGCAAAGAGGACAAAATAAATAATGAAAGTATATTGCAGAGTTGTTTTATTATATACAATTTATCATTTTATATTACCATCTCAAAGTGTTTAATGTCCCTTTAAGGGATTATCTATCTTTTAAAACATCAAAAATTCTGGTGTTGACTGTCCCTTTAATTGTAAAGTGTGTTTGTTTTGTTTTTTAAATGCATGCTTTGTCTGAGTTATGGAAGTTTAAAGGGACAGTACACTGTAAAATTGTTTTTCCATTAATGTATTTTAAATGACTTGTTATACCACCTTCAGAGTATAAAATATGTGAGAAATTGCATTTTCGGGTTTATTTGTGTATATGAAGTAGCTGGTTTTGTGCTTTGAAACCACAGCCTATTACAATGGGTTGAACTTAAAGGTGATATCAGATCTCATTATGTTATAACTTTATGTACACACACTTGCTTCCTTATCTTATAATTGTCTGGAACACCATAGCTCAATACAAAGAGAGAACAATGGAAAAACATAATTTATGCTTACCTGATAAATTCCTTTCTTCTGTAGTGTGATCAGTCCACGGGTCATCATTACTTCTGGGATATTACTCCTCCCCAACAGGAAGTGCAAGAGGATTCACCCAGCAGAGCTGCATATAGCTCCTCCCCTCTACGTCACTCCCAGTCATTCGACCAAGGACCAACGAGAAAGGAAAAGCCAAGAGTGAAGTGGTGACTGGAGTATAAATTAAAAAATATTTACCTGCCTTAAAAACAGGGCGGGCCGTGGACTGATCACACTACAGAAGAAAGGAATTTATCAGGTAAGCATAAATTATGTTTTCTTCTGTTAAGTGTGATCAGTCCACGGGTCATCATTACTTCTGGGATACCAATACCAAAGCAAAAGTACACGGATGACGGGAGGGATAGGCAGGCTCTTTATACAGAAGGAACCACTGCCTGAAGAACCTTTCTCCCAAAAATAGCCTCCGATGAAGCAAAAGTGTCAAATTTGTAAAATTTGGAAAAAGTATGAAGCGAAGACCAAGTTGCAGCCTTGCAAATCTGTTCAACAGAGGCCTCATTCTTGAAGGCCCAAGTGGAAGCCACAGCTCTAGTAGAATGAGCTGTAATTCTTTCAGGAGGCTGCTGTCCAGCAGTCTCATAAGCTAAACGAATTATGCTACGAAGCCAAAAAGAAAGAGAGGTAGCGGAAGCTTTTTGACCTCTCCTCTGCCCAGAGTAAATGACAAACAGAGAAGACGTTTGTCGAAATTCCTTAGTTGCCTGTAAGTAAAATTTTAGAGCACGGACTACATCCAGGTTGTGCAGTAGACGTTCCTTCTTTGAAGAAGGATTTGGGCATAAAGAAGGAACAACAATCTCTTGATTGATATTCCTGTTAGTAACTACCTTAGGTAAGAACCCAGGTTTAGTACGCAGGACTACCTTATCCGAATGAAAAATCAAATAAGGAGAATCACAATGTAAGGCTGATAATTCAGAGACTCTTCGAGCCGAGGAAATAGCCATTAAAAATAGAACTTTCCAAGATAACAATTTTATATCAATGGAATGAAGGGGTTCAAACGGAACGCCCTGTAAAACATTAAGAACAAGGTTTAAACTCCATGGTGGAGCAACAGTTTTAAACACAGGCTTAATTCTGGCCAAAGCCTGACAAAAAGCCTGGACGTCAGGAACTTCTGACAGACGTTTGTGTAACAGAATGGACAGAGCTGAGATCTGTCCCTTTAATGAACTAGCAGATAAACCCTTTTCTAAACCTTCTTGTAGAAAAGACAATATCCTAGGAATCCTAACCTTACTCCAAGAGTAACCTTTGGATTCACACCAATATAGGTATTTACGCCATATCTTATGGTAAATCTTTCTGGTAACAGGTTTCCTAGCCTGTATTAAGGTATCAATAACTGACTCAGAAAATCCACGTCTTGATAAAATCAAGCGTTCAATTTCCAAGCAGTCAGCTTCAGAGAAGTTAGATTTTGATGTTTGAAGGGACCCTGTATCAGAAGGTCCTGTTTCAGAGGTAGAGACCAAGGTGGACAGGATGACATGTCCACCAGGTCTGCATACCAAGTCCTGCGTGGCCACGCAGGTGCTATTAGAATCACTGATGCTCTCTCTTGTTTGATTCTGGCAATCAATCGAGGAAGCAACGGGAAGGGTGGAAACACGTAAGCCATCCTGAAGTCCCAAGGTGCTGTCAGAGCATCTATCAGGACTGCTCCTGGATCCCTGGATCTGGACCCGTAACGAGGAAGCTTGGCGTTCTGTCGAGACGCCATGAGATCTATCTCTGGTTTGCCCCAACGTCGAAGTATTTGGGCAAAGACCTCCGGATGAAGTTCCCACTCCCCCGGATGAAAAGTCTGACGACTTAAGAAATCCGCCTCCCAGTTCTCCACTCCCGGGATGTGGATTGCTGACAGGTGGCAAGAGTGAGACTCTGCCCAGCAAATTATCTTTGATACTTCCATCATAGCTAGGGAGCTTCTTGTCCCTCCCTGATGGTTGATGTAAGCTACAGTCGTGATGTTGTCCGACTGAAACCTGATGAACCCCCGAGTTGTCAACTGGGGCCAAGCCAGGAGGGCATTGAGAACTGCTCTCAATTCCAGAATGTTTATTGGCAGGAGACTCTCCTCCTGACTCCATTGTCCCTGAGCCTTCAGAGAATTCCAGACGGCACCCCAACCTAGAAGGCTGGCGTCTGTTGTTACAATTGTCCAGTCTGGTCTGCTCAATGGCATCCCCCTGGACAGATGTGGCCGAGAAAGCCACCATAGAAGAGAATTTCTGGTCTCTTGATCCAGATTCAGAGAAGGGGATAAGTCTGAGTAATCCCCATTCCACTGACTTAGCATGCACAGTTGCAGTGGTCTGAGGTGTAAGCGTGCAAAGGGTACTATGTCCATTGCCGCTACCATTAAGCCGATTACCTCCATGCATTGAGCCACTGACGGGTGTTGAATGGAATGAAGGGTGCGGCAAGCACTTTGAAGTCTTGTTAGCCTGTCCTCTGTCAGGTAAATCTTCATTTCTACAGAATCTATAAGAGTCCCCAGGAAGGGAACTCTTGTGAGTGGAACGAGTGAACTTTTCTTTTCGTTCACCTTCCATCCATGTGACCTTAGAAATGCCAGCACTAACTCTGTATGAGACTTGGCAGTTTGAAAGCTTGAAGCTTGTATCAGAATGTCGTCTAGGTATGGAGCTACCGAGATTCCCCGCGGTCTTAGTACCGCCAGAAGAGCACCCAGAACCTTTGTGAAGATTCTTGGAGCTGTAGCAAATCCGAATGGAAGAGCCACAAACTGGTAATGCCTGTCTAGGAAGGCAAACCTTAGGTACCGATAATGATCTTTGTGAATCGGTATGTGAAGGTAAGCATCTTTTAAATCTACAGTGGTCATGTATTGACCCTCTTGGATCATAGGTAAAATTGTCCGAATAGTCTCCATCTTGAACGATGGAACTCTTAGGAATTTGTTTAGGATCTTTAAGTCCAGGATTGGTCTGAAAGTTCCCTCTTTTTTGGGAACCACAAACAGATTTGAGTAAAACCCCTGTCCCTGTTCCGATCGTGGAACTGGATGGATTACTCCCATTAACAAGAGCTCTTGTACGCAGCGTAGAAACGCCTCTTTCTTTGTCTGGATTGTTGACAATCTTGACAGATGAAATCTCTCTCTTGGAGGAGAGTATTTGAAGTCCAGAAGGTATCCCTGAGATATTATCTCTAGCGCCCAGGGATCCTGAACATCTCTTGCCCAAGCCTGGGCGAAGAGAGAAAGTCTGCCCCCCACTAGATCCGATCCCGGATCGGGGGCCCTCAATTCATGCTGTTTTAGGGGCAGCAGCAGGTTTCCTAGTCTGCTTGCCCTTGTTCCAGGACTGGTTAGGTTTCCAGCCTTGTCTGTAGCGAGCAACAGCTCCTTCCTGTTTTGGTGCAGAGGAAGTTGATGCTGCTCCTGCTTTGAAATTACGAAAGGAACGAAAATTAGACTGTCTAGTCTTGGCTTTGTCCTGAGGCAGGGCATGGCCTTTACCTCCTGTAATGTCAGCGATAATCTCTTTCAACCCGGGCCCGAATAAGGTCTGCCCTTTGAAAGGTATATTAAGCAATTTAGACTTAGAAGTAACATCAGCTAACCAGGATTTTAGCCACAGCGCCCTGCGTGCCTGAATGGCGAATCCTGCATTCTTCGCCGTAAGTTTAGTAAGATGTACTACGGCCTCCGAAATGAATGAATTAGCTAGTTTAAGGACTCTAAGCCTGTCCGTAATGTCGTCCAGAGTAGCTGAACCAATGTTCTCTTCCAGAGACTCAATCCAGAATGCCGCTGCAGCCGTGATCGGCGCAATGCATGCAAGGGGTTGCAATATAAAACCTTGTTGAACAAACATTTTCTTAAGGTAACCCTCTAACTTTTTATCCATTGGATCTGAAAAAGCACAGCTATCCTCCACCGGGATAGTGGTACGCTTAGCTAAGGTAGAAACTGCTCCCTCCACCTTAGGGACCGTTTGCCATAAGTCCCTTGTGGTGGCGTCTATTGGAAACATTTTTCTAAATATCGGAGGGGGTGAGAACGGCACACCGGGTCTATCCCACTCCTTAGTAACAATTTCAGTAAGTCTCTTAGGTATAGGAAAAACCTCAGTACTCGTCGGTACCGCAAAATATTTATCCAACCTACACATTTTCTCTGGTATTGCAACTGTGTTACAATCATTCAGAGCCGCTAACACCTCCCCTAGTAATACACGGAGGTTTTCCAGTTTAAATTTAAAATTTGAAATATCTGAATCCAGTCTGTTTGGATCAGAACCGTCACCCACAGAATGAAGTTCTCCGTCCTCATGTTCTGCCACCTGTGACGCAGTGTCTGACATGGCCCTAATATTATCAGCGCACTCTGTTCTCACCCCAGAGTGATCACGCTTACCTCTTAGTTCTGGTAATTTAGCCAAAACCTCAGTCATAACAGTAGCCATATCCTGTAATGTGATTTGTAATGGCCGCCCAGATGTACTCGGCGCTACAATATCACGCACCTCCCTCTGAGCGGGAGATGTAGGTACTGACACGTGAGGCGAGTTAGTCGGCATAACTCTCCCCTCGTTGTTTGGTGAAATTTGTTCAATTTGTACAGATTGACTTTTATTTAAAGTAGCATCAATACAGTTAGTACATAAATTTCTATTGGGCTCCACTTTGGCATTGCAACAAATGACACAGGTATCATCCTCTGAATCAGACATGTTTAACACACTAGCAAATAAACTTGCAACTTGGAAATACAATTCAATTAGAATAATATTAAAATGTACTGTGCCTTTAAGAAGCACAGAAGATCTATGACAGTTGAAAATTAATAAATTGAAACAGTTATAGCCTCAATCCTTGTAAACAACACAACTTTAGCAAAGGTTTAATCCCATTAGCAAAGATAACAAATTCTGAAAGCAGGAAACAAATTACAGAATAAACGTTTTTTATCTCAGTCAAACTATAATTCTCACAGCTCTGCTGAGAGAAATTACCTCCCTCAAAATAAGTTTTGAAGACCCCTGAGCTCTGTAGAGATGAACCGGATCATGCAGGGAATACAATGAGTTGCTGACTGAAATATTTGATGCAGTAAAAGCGCCAAAAAAACGGCCCCTCCCCCTCACACACAGCAGTGAGGGAGAACAGAAACTGTCAGAAAAACAGATTAAGCAACTGCCAAGTGGAAAAATAGTGCCCAAACATTTATTCACTCAGTACCTCAGTAAATGAAAACGATTTTACATTCCAGCAAAAACGTTAAACATAATCTCTAGTTATTAAACAGCTTTATGTATTTCTTACAGTGTAATTCTAGTGAAGTACCATTCCCCAGAATACTGAAGTGTAAAGTATACATACATGACATTATATCGGTATGGCAGGATTTTCTCATCAATTCCATTGTCAGAAAATAAAAACTGCTACATACCTCTATGCAGATTCATCTGCCCGCTGTCCCCTGATCTGAAGTTTACCTCTCCTCAGATGGCCGAGAAACAGCAATATGATCTTAACTACTCCGGCTAAAATCATAACAAAAACTCTGGTAGATTCTTCTTCAAACTCTGCCAGAGAGATAATAACACACTCCGGTGCTATTTTAAAATAACAAACTTTTGATTGAAGATATAAAACTAAGTATAATCACCATAGTCCTCTCACACATCCTATCTAGTCGTTGGGTGCAAGAGAATGACTGGGAGTGACGTAGAGGGGAGGAGCTATATGCAGCTCTGCTGGGTGAATCCTCTTGCACTTCCTGTTGGGGAGGAGTAATATCCCAGAAGTAATGATGACCCGTGGACTGATCACACTTAACAGAAGAAATGATAATTTTATTACTTAACTATCCTGCATCCCACTGAGAGTGTAACTTCTTCTGCTGGCTTTGTTTACTTAGGCTTGTCAATAGCATATACTCCAGTATCAACTTTCAGTATAGGTTGGGAAACCACAAGCTAAATCAGTTATTTCAAATGCTGAAATAGGAGTAAAGGAGCTACTTTCAACCAGTTTAATACACTCTAGCAGGTAAAAAGGATAATTGGGAATAATTTAAAGGGGAGAAAGTTTTTGGGTGAACTGTCCCTTTAATTTTGAAATTAGTGTCCATTTAACCTGAAGAAATGTAAGTAAGAAAAAAAACAAATAACGCTTAGTAAGAACAAAACAAAATTGCTGTCTATAAGAGTGTAATCCGTATCATAAACTGTTCTGATAAGGTTGTTAACTGTTTGTGGTATATTTATCATTCTTAAATTATTTTGTTTCACGGCAGGCTTTACTGACTACAGATGAAAGTGTAACTGGAATGATGAAGGTCCTCAACTCTCTTTCTGAGAAACAAAATGGAATCCTAATGTCATGGGATGGCAGCGCTATTCCCTGGTAGAAGCTTTGGTTGACCATTTTTGACATTGACTGCAATAGATACAACTACAAGAAACCTCCCCAAACATCAAAGACAATGGGACATCTGTTAAAAAAAAAAAAAAAAACTAACTTTTTTTTTTATAATTCAAATAAAAAAACAAATAGACAAAGTACTTTAATAGAATCTTTATTGATGTAAATGCTGATAACGAACTAAAAACAACGCATTTAGGTACAAAAAAGAAAATGACATACAAGTGGGAAACAAAATGTAAATATGAATAGATAAAACAAAAAATTAACTGATTGTATGATGATACCAGCTTCTTCTCTTAAAGTGATTGTAAAATTTAATTAATTTAAGGTCAGTATTAAATAATACTCTTAAAAACAGGGGCACTTTAATACATTTAAGTTTACAATGATGCTTATTTTTAAATACTTACCTTTGCGTTATGGTAAACATAACGCTGATCCTTCACTTGCATCTGCTGCTTTCTTTAGCAGATCAATTATGAATCCGGCTTCCTCCAATCGTTGTGTGCACCCTTTGGCGTCCAGCTCACGGGCCAACGCAATGATTGTGGGAAGCAAATGCTCTAAAGACTGCTGCTCCCATAACCCTGTCCGCCTGCTCTGATGAGGCGGACAGTAATCGCCGCAATTCAACCCGATCGAATAGGATCGGGTTGATTGACACCCGATTGGCCGTGAGTCAGCAGGGGGGCGGCGTTGCACCAGCAGCTCTTGTGAGCTGCTGGTGCAATGCTGAATATGGAGAGCGTATTGCACTACGCATTGAGCAAGGTCTTGCGGACCTGAACCGCACTGTCCGATCAGGTCCGCAAGACCTTTCATAAATAGGCCTCAGAGAGAGAAGAGAAAGGTGGGAGAGCAGAAAGGAGGGAAAGAAGGGAGCAAGGGAGGGAGCTGAGAGAAGGGAGGGAGTTGAGGGAGGGAAAGAAAGAAGGGAGGGAGTTGAGAGAGGAAGGGAGTTGAGGGAGGGAGAAAGGGAGAGAAGAGGAGGGGGGAAGAATACACTATGAAACAATCACTGCCCTTTACATGCAACAACATACAGTAATTACCATCATTCAAGTAATGAAACTTTAAGTGTCCGTTTTAGAGTTTGATTAGACATCACAAGCTGATCTAAGCAGTGCACAGACGCATGCAGTCTGTTAGTTACTAAGACCTGCAATAAGCACTGCGCTCGCAGACCCACCACAGCTGACAAGGGGAGGCAGAATATTTGCAAAAGGTCTTCTCCTCCAGCCTCACCTTGCAAGCATATCCCCGGGCAAGTTTCTTACCAAGAACTCTTCCAATGCAAAAATGCCAGCAGCACTAAATGAATCAATGGTTTAAAGTTGCACTGCCTGTGAAGAGCGACCTTAATCAGTGCACGTGCCTTGTCTTCTCTGTAAAAGCCTGCACTTTATCGCTCACTGTACTGTGTGCTGGCTTTTAGAGGGAGGATAGGGCAGATGTGCTGCCCCTCCCAAATCTGCTGCCCTAGGGCCCCGCCTTGTAGGCCTAGGCCATAATACGCCCCTGTCTGTGGGGCATCCTCAAACAGAAGGTGGGGGAGTGCAAGGTCTCTAACATCCACCAGTGGAAGAGGACTCCAGTGGCAACCTGTGAAGCTCTGGTGAACTCGGTGCCCAAGAGGGTTAAGGCAGTGCTGGAAAATAATGGTGGCCACACAAAATATTGACACTTTGGGCCCAGTTTGGACATTTCCACTTAGGGGTGTAATCACTTTTGTTGCCAATGGTTTTAATGGCTGTGTATTATTTTGAGGGGACAACAAATTTACAGTGTTATACAGGCTGTGCACTCACTATTTTACATTGAAGCAAAGTGTAATTTCTTCAGTGTTGTCACATGAAAAGATATAATAAAATATTTACAAAAATGTGAGGGGTGTACTCACTTTTGTGGGATAGTGTGTGTGTGCATATATATATATATATATATATATATATATATATATCAGGGCTCAAAATTTCAAGTACTAAGCTACTAGCCAGACCAAAATGTTACTCGCCACTTCTGATCCCACCCACCAACTGACCAAGCCACGCCCACTACTGCACCCTATCTTTACATCTGTTTAGCCATTGCAAAACACCTTCTAATACAGTGATTTTAATCTTGTTATTATTTTTTACCAAAACAAATTAAATAATGCTACATACGGTAATAAATTAACAAAAAAGGTACATAAGAGCAACATCAGCTATGGATTATGGGGGAGACAACAGCTAGATGAAGTAGGCTGCTCACTAAACAATCCTTGTTATGCTCTATTAGGGGTATAGTCTCCCCTACATTACCAGAGCTCTACAGGGGTTTATAGGTGTAAGTCACACACAGATGTAGCCTTGTAATGATAGAGCTTCACACGGGTACGTGACTCAAAGTTCTAAGGTAGTAGCTGAAACTTTGAGTCTTGTTCTCCTGTGGAGCTCTATCATGTAGCAGAGCAGAGACCACAATATTAATAAAGCCTACTAGGCTTGATTCACACAGCCAGTATAATGAACCAGCAAAATCATGGGAGTAGGAACCAAAAAAAAATCTGGGGGGGGGGGATAGCATTTTTACAGGCAATGTATTCTTATTCAGTAAACTTGGAATTGTATGGAATGGCAACATTTAAATAATTAAATTATCTCTCTCTCTCACAAAACTCCCTCTTTCTCTACCCCTCACACTCTCCCTTCTCTATCCTCTTTTACACTCCCCCCTTCACACAATCTTCCTGCCCTGTCTTTCTCTCCTCTTCTCTCTCTTACTCACTCTTTCATCTCCCACACATTCTCCTAATCTGTCTTTACACATTCTCCTCTCTCTTACACACTTCCCTCATCTCTTTTAAACTCTGCTCCTTTCACACACCCTCATCCTCTCCCCTCTTATGCACTTACATTAAAATATATGTACACACACACATATATATATATATATATATATATATATATATATATATATATTATACAAGCACACGCATACCCACGCAATGTTGTTTGACCTCCCAAATTGTAATATCTAGAAGTTACCCAGGTTTCTAAATATTTATGTGTGATTTCTTTTGGTACATTAACTAAATATATCAAGTTAAAATTAATTGACAGCAGTTTATTATCTAACATAAGATTTCCAAATTGATTCACAGAAATTAGTATTTTTTTTTTAAATATACACTCACTCATAAACCCAAACTCACTGACACACAAACACTCTCTCACACACACACACCTACACTAATATACACACACACACACACACAGACTCTATCGCACACTCTCATACTCAGTCACACTTACACACAATAACTCTCTCACACACAAAAAAAAAATATCAAACTATCCTGAGCCAAATTATATCGTGAAAAAATATTGCAGCAAACTTGGCAACCTAACCAATACATTTCAACGAAAAATTCTGAATAAGGAACTGAGCATTTCCTCTATGAAAACCCTCTTAGCTCACCCATATTTGGCTTGTTTTAAACTAATCAGGCATACCTCTATATAAAAAAAGTTAAATGTAGCCTAAGCCAAATGATATTAATCATAAAATATGGCACCATGCTAGGTACCCTAATATATGCATTTCAAAGGTAAATTCTGAATAAGGAATGGAGCATTCCTTCTATGAAAACCTTTTTGGATCCTCCAGATTTGCTTCTGTTCTACTAATTGAGCATCCCACTATAAAAAAAAAAAGTTGAATCTATACTTAACAAAATGATATTGATCATGAAATATGACACCATACTTGGTACTGTACTGCTTCCGTGCATTTCAATAGGAAATTCTGAAGAAACTAAGAATTTTCTCTATAAAAAAAACAACTTGACTTATCCAAATTTGGTTCGTCTTCTACTAACTGAGCATCTTTCTATAGGAAAAAGTTGAATCTTGTCTGAGCCAAATCATATTGATTATAAAATATCACCAAACCTGGTACCCTAACATCCATGCATTTTAAAGAAAAATTCTGAATATGCAATCGAACAATTAAAATATGGCACAAAACATGGGACCCCAGCAACCATGTATTTCAATAAGAAATTATAAATAAGGAACTTAGCTTTACATACATAAAAATAATAATAATAATAATAGAGGAACAGATTGATATAGAAATTAGGATTCCAGGTTTGGTGCAATATTTTATGTCATTTAGCTCAGGTTACTTTGATCTTTTTTCTATAGAGGGATGACCAATTAGTATAAAAGAAGCCAAAGTTGAGTGAGCCAAGATAATTTTAATAAAGGAAAAGCTTAGTTCCTTATTCAGAACTTCCCATTGAAACCCATGGAAGTTCGGGTAGCAGGATCGGTGCCATATTTACTGAACAATATAATTTGGCTCAGGCTACATTGAACTTTTTTCTATAGATGGATGCTCAATTAGTATAAAAGAAGCCAAATCTTGGTGAGCCAAAATGGTTTTCATAGAGGAAATGTTCAGTTCCCTTTGAAATGCATTAAAGTTAGGGTGCTAGATTTGGTGTCATATTTTATAATCAATATTATTTGGCTCAAGCTAAATTCAACTTTTTTATATAGAGAGATGCCCAATTAGAATAAAACAAGCGAAATATTGGTGAGCCAAGATTGTTTTCATACAGGCAATGCTCAGTTCCTTATTCAGAATTTCCCATTGAAATTAGGGTGCTAGATTTGGTGTCATATTTTATCACCAATATCATTTGGCTTAAGCTAGATTCAACTTTTTTATACATAGGGATGCCCAATTAGTATAAAACAAGCCAAATGAGAGTGAGACAATATGGTTTTAATAGAGTAAAAGCTTGGTTACTTATTCAAAATATCCTATTGAAATGCATCAATGCTGAGTCGCTAAGTTTAGTGCCATATCTTATAATCAATATCATTTGGCTCAGGCTATATTGAACTATGCCCAATAAAGACTGAAACAATTGTCTGAGGTTGCCGTGTTCCTTGTTCAGAGAGGAATTGCCTGGTATTTCGGCGCTGGATTGACCGTAATAGGCGGGATCGAACTGATACACTACAGGAAAGTTCTACTCTGTGAAAACCATTACTGGGCTAAAAAGAAGCTGCACCCAGGTGGTAAATCGCCATAGAACAGGCTAACAATGGTATTAAGCCGGTTGTTTGTTCCTGTGAGCGTGCTTCTCTCTGTGTGTATTTAGTATAAAAAAAGCCAAATATAAATAAGCCTATATGATTTTAATAGAGTAAAAGCATTCTTCCTTATTCAGAAATTTCCATTGAAATGCATAGAAGCTAGGGTGCCAAGTTTTTTCATCAGTATCATTTGGCTTAGGCTAGATTTAACTTTTTTAATATAGATGAATGCTCAATTAGTATAAAACAAGCCGAATGTGAGTAGGCCAAGAAGGTTTTAACAGAGGAAAAGCTTGGTTCCCTTTTCAGAATTTCCCATTGAAATGTATGGATGCTTGGGTGCCATACTTTTTGTATAGAGGGATATTCAATCAACAAACTAAATATGGGGGAGCTAAGATTGTTTTAATAAAGGAAATGCTTGGTTCCTTAATCAGAATTTTCCATTAAAATGCATGGATGCTAGGGTGCCAAGTTTGATGCCATATTATATGATCAATATAATTTGGCTCTGGCAAGATTTTTATTTTTTATTTTTATATATAGAGATGACAAATTAGCATAAAACAAGCCAAATATGAGTGAGCCAAGATGGTTGTAACCCCTTAAGGATAAGGTCAAATTTTAATTTCTTTCCCTTAAGGACCAGGGCTATTTTTACATTTCTGCGGTGTTTGTGTTTAGCTGTAATTTTCCTCTTACTCATTTACTGTACCGACACATATTATATACCGTTTTTCTCGCCATTAAACAGAATTTCTAAATTTACCATTATTTTCATCATATCTTATAATTTACTTAAAAAAATATATAAAATATGAGGAAAAAATTGAAAAAAACACTTTTTCTAACTTTGAACCCCAAAATCTGTTACACATCTACAACCACCAAAAAACACCCATGCTAAATAGTTTCTAAATTTTGTCCTGAGTTTATAAATACCCAATGTTTACATGTTCTTTGCTTTTTTTTTTACAAGTTATAGGGCAATAAATATAAGTAGCACTTTGCTATTTCTAAACCACTTTTTTTTTCAAAATTAGCGCTAGTTACATTGGGACACTGATATCTTTCAGGAATCCCGAAATATTCCTTGACATGTGTATATATTTTTTTAGAAGACATCCCAAAGTATTGATCAAGGCCCATTTTGGTATATTTCATGCCACCATTTCACCACCAAATGCGATTAAATAAATAAAATCGTTCACTTTTTCACAAATGTTTTCACAAACTTTAGGTTTCTCACTGAAATTATTTACAAACAACGTGTGCAATTATGGCATAAATGGCTGTAAATGCTTCTCTGGGATCCCCTTTGTTCAGAAATAGCAGACATATATGGCTTTGGCATTGCTTTTTGGTAATTAGAAGGGCGCTAAATGCTGCTGCGCATCACACGTGTATTATGCCCAGCAGTGCAGGGGTTAATTAGGTAGCTTGTAGGGAGCTTGCAGGGTTAATTTTAGCTTTAGTGTAGAGATCAGCCTCCCACCTGACACATCACACCCCCTGATCCCTCCCAAACAGCTCTCTTCCCTCCCCCACCCCACAATTGTCCCCGCCATCTTAAGTACTGGCAGAATGTCTGCCAGTACTAAAATAAAAAAGGTATCTTTTTAAAGCATATTTACATATGCTGCTGTGTAGGGTCCCTCCCTTAGCCCCCAACCTTCCTGATCCCCCCCAAACAAACGTGTGCAATTATGGCATAAATGGCTGTAAATGCTTCTCTGGGATCCCCTTTGTTAAGAAATAGCAGACATATATGGCTTTGGCGTTGCTTTTTGGTAATTAGAAGGCCGCAAAATGCCACTGCGCATCACACGTGTATTAAGCCCAGCAGTGAAGGGGTTAATTAGGGAGCATGTAGGGAGCTTCTAGGGTTAATTTTAGCTTTAGTGTAGTGTAGTAGACAACCCCAAGTATTGATCTAAGCCCATCTTGGTATATTTCATGCCACCATTTCACCGCCAAATGCGATCAAATAAAAAAAATGTTACATTTTTCACAATTTTAGGTTTCTCGCTGAAATTATTTACAAACAACTTATGCAATTATGACATAAATGGTTGTAAATGCTTCTCTGGGATCCCCTTTATTCAGAAATAGCAGACATATATGGCTTTGGCATTGCTTTTTGGTAATTAGAAGGGCGCTAAATGCTGCTGCGCATCACACGTGTATTATGCCCAGCAGTTCAGGGTTTAATTAGGTAGCTTGTAGGGAGCTTGCAGGGTTAATTTTAGCTTTAGTGTAGAGATCAGCCTGCCACCTGACACATCACACCCCCTGATCCCTCCCAAACAGCTCTCTTCCCTCCCCCACCCCACAATTGTCCCCGCCATCTTAAGTACTGGCAGAATGTCTGCCAGTACTAAAATAAAAAAGGTATCTTTTTAAAGCATATTTACATATGCTGCTGTGTAGGGTCCCTCCCTTAGCCCCCAACCTCCCTGATCCCCCCCAAACAGCTCTCCAACCCTCCCCCTCTACCTTATTTGGTGCCATATTGGGTACTGGCAGCTGTCTGTTAGTGATGTCCCGAACTGTTCGCCCGCGAACGGTTCACAGCGAACATAGGTTGTTCGCGTTCGTGGGCGAACACATGGTGATGTTCGATCCGCCCCTATGTGTCATCATTGAGGAAACTTTGACCCTTTATGTCACAGCCGCCTGACACATTAGAGCCAATCAACATCAGACACTCCCTCACAGACCCTCCCAGCTACTCGGAATCCGCCATTTTAGACTCATAACGACCTTGCTTTCTTAATGAGAGGACGTGTTGTGTTTTTGCTCCTGACATTAATAGGAAAAACATAGCTAGGCTAGTGTATTTACAGTCCAGAAGGACTCCACTCATCTCTGCTGCAAGCACAGCACCCCAAAAAGCCCTTTTTAGGGCTATATTTTGTGCCTTTTTTTTCCCCGTTTTTTTTTTATTAGCATTTGCCTGGCTTTCAGGCTGTGTGTTTAAGGCTCACAGCATATGCTGTGACTACTGCCGCCCACCACTGATATCTCCCTAACAACATTAGTTTAAATTTAACTAACCAAAAAATTTAATAATTTTCTAGTGTAATTTTTTTTAATTTTCTATCAGGCCAGTGTCACACAGCATATACTCTGGTTCATTGCTCTGTGCCAGCCAGCAGCCACCAGTGTTAATATCCGTTTATAACATTATTTTTAATTTAAAAAAAAAAAAAAAAATATTTTGCTAGTCTAATTACATTTACTATCAGGCCTGTGTCTGTCAGGCTCACTCAGCATTAATATACCTCATTTTTTTTCAGTCTTTTGGTTAATTGGTCTGTGCCAGGCAGCCACCCAGCACTAATATCTATTCCTCTTCACCTTAATTTTAATATAAAAAAAAAAAAGTTTAAATTTGTTTGCTAGTGTAATCTAGTATAATTTTCTATCCGGCATGTGTGTTTTGCTGACATACAGAGCCTACTTTGTTTACTTGCTGCCCTCCCTAGTCTATGAGCCACAACTCATATGTGTTTAACCTTTTTTTAATTCCCCCCCCGAAAAAATTAGTTCAATCATTTTTCTAGTGTAATCTAATTGTATTTTGTATCAGGCGTGTGTGTATCTGACTTACAGAGCCTACTGTTTTTAATAGCTGCCCTTCCAGGGCTATCAGCCACGACTCATGTGTATGTGCTTAACCTTTTTCTTTAAATTCCCCCCCAAAAAAGTCTTTAAATCATTATGCTAGTGTAATCTAATTTTATTTTCTATCAGGCCTGTGTCTAACTGTCTATCTGACTTACACAGCATACTGTTGTTAATTGCTGCCCTACGTAGCAGCCAGCCAGTGCGACCACTCATAGAGTCATATGTGCATTGCACTTCTTAACATAATTTTAATATTAAAATCTAAAATTTTAAAATATTTTGCTAGTGTAATCTAACTTAATTTTCTATCAGGCATGTGTTTTTGTCACTTACACAGCATACTGTGTTAAATTGCTGCCCTACCTACCATCCACGACTCATATATGCCAGCCTGTGTGCCAGGCCCAACTAGCCAATTAGTGGCACCAATCACAATTCTTGTAACAGTATATAAAAAAATAAAAATCATAATTTTTCGGACTGCAAATATTCAGTCTCCTAGTGCCATTGAATTGCATTTACCTCCTGCCTGCCACTGCCAGCCTTTTGTGCCAGGCCGTCTAGCCAACTATTTACACCAATCATAATTGTTGTCACAGACAGTATAGTTACTAATCAAAATTAAAAAAATTTTGATTGTTGATCTTAATCCTCAGTTTGCTCGTGCCCTAGAATTGCACTTTTCTACTGCCTTCCAAGCCTGTGTGCCAGGCCTACTTGAAAAATATTTACACCAATCATATTTGTTGTGACAGTATTCTTAATAATTAAAAATGAAAATTTTGGGTATAGTTGTTGTGAATCCTCAGTTTGCTGGTGCCAGTGAATTGCACTTTCCTCCTGCCTTGCAGCCTGCTGTGTGCCCGGCCCACCTAGCCAATTATTGCCAGCAATCATATTTCTTTTAACAGTATTGCAAAAATTGTCAATCATCACTGTTTTGACTGTCAGTAATCAGTCTCCTAGTGTCCTTGAATTGCATTTACCTCCTGCCTGCCAGCCTTTTGTGCCAGGCTGTCTTGCCAACTATTTACACCAATCATAATTGTTGTCACAGTATAGTTACTAATTAAAAAATTCTTGATTGTTGATGATCTTAATCCTCAGTTTGCTCGTGCCCTAGAATTGCACTTTTCTACTGCCTTCCAAGCCTGTGTGCCAGGCTTACTTGAAAAATATTTACACCAATCATATTTGTTGTGACAGTATTCTTAATAATTAAAAATTAAAATTTTTGGTAATAGTTGTTGTGAATCCTCAGTTTGCTGGTGCCATTGAATAGCACTTTCCTCCTGCCTTGCAGCCTGCTGTGAGCCAGGCCCACCTAGCCAATTGTTGCCAGCAATCATATTTCTTTTAACAGTATTGCAAAAATTGTCAATCATCACTGTTTTGAATGTCAATAATCAGTCTCCTAGTGTCCTTGAATTGCATCTACCTCCTGCCTGCCAGCCTTTTGTGCCAGGCCGTCTTGACAACTATTTACACCAATCATAATTTTTGGTCACAGTATAGTTACTAATTAAAATTAAAAAATTCTTGATTGTTGATGATCTTAATCCTCAGTTTGCTCGTGCCCTAGAATTGCACTTTTCTACAGCCTTCCAAGCCTGTGTGCCAGGCCTACTTGAAAAATATTTACACCAATCATATTTGTTGTGACAGTATTCTTAATAATTAAAGATTAAAATTTTTGGTAATAGTTGTTGTGAATCCTCAGTTTGCTGGTGCCATTGAATAGCACTTTCCTCCTGCCTTTCAGCCTGCTGTGAGCCAGGCCCACCTAGCCAATTGTTGCCAGCAATCATATTTCTTTTAACAGTATTGCAAAAATTGTCAATCATCACTGTTTTGACTGTCAGTAATCAGTCTCCTAGTGTCCTTGAATTGCATCTACCTCCTGCCTGCCAGCCTTTTGTGCCAGGCCGTCTTGTCAACTATTTACACCAATCATAATTGTTGTCACAGTATAGTTACTAATTAAAAAAAATTTGATTGTTGATCTTAATCCTGTTTGCTCGTGCCATTGAATTGCACTTTTCTACTGCCTGCCAGCCTGTGTGCCAGGCCCAACTATCCAATTAGTGCCAGCAATCATATTTATTTTAACAGTATTGCAAAATTTGTCAATCATCACTGTTTTGACTGTCAATCTGCAGTCTACTAGTGCCCTCCTGCCTGCCTGCCTGTGTGCCAGTCCCAACTAGCCAATTAGTGCCACCAATCATATTTATTGTAACAGGATTGGAATTTCTGTTAATCATAACTGTTTTGACTGTGATTCTTCAGTCTCCTAGTGCCATTGAATTGCAGTTTCCTTTCTCCCAGCGTGTGTGCCAGATAGGCCCATTTGCCAACTAGTGCCAAACAATCATACTTGTTGTCACAGTACTTGTAATATTTTAAAAAACTAACAATTTGTGATTTTTAAAACATCTGTCTTTTTTGTTGTTGTCAGTCTCACAGCGTATACTGTGCCCACTTTCACAGTGCCACCACTCAATTGGTGTAATAGTATTGTTAGTGTCCATTTTAAAAAAAAATGACAGGCAGAGGCAGGCCACCACGCAGGTTCCGTGGTCGTGGTGTTGTGATTCCTTTAGACCCTACAAATATGCACATTGTTCAGACGCCGGGTGCCAGGGGGGACGTGAAAAGTTCTGAGGAGGACCTAGTTGAATGGCTAACACAGGACACCCAATCTTCTTCAGCTTCCGCTGCTAGTCCTCCTAACCTTGACGCACCATCTACGTCCATCTGTGCTTTGGGCAGGTCTCAAGTGACCAGTGCCACTCCCCCGCCTGTCGCCACCACCAACACTAGCACCACAGCCGCTTCACTTGATCTGTCACAGGAGTTATTGACACATCATTTGGAAGAAATGAGTGATGCGCAACCATCATTGACAGAGGATGTAGATAATAGTGATCCGTCTCAGTCAGGCAGCATTACCGACATGGAGGTACGGTGTGATGATGATGTTGTACCCGCTGCTGCTTCCTTCCTTGATGTTTCAGATACAAGAGAAGCGGTTGATGATGATGTGTCGGTGGATGTCACGTCGGTGCCTGCTAGAAGAGAAGAAGAAGAGGGGGAAAGTTCAGATGGGGAGACAGAGAGGAGGAGGAGACGATTTGGAAGCATGGGGAGGTCGTCTCAAGGTGCTAGTGGCACAGTCAGACAGCATGCATCGTCACCAGGGGTCAGCCAGACAGCACGCCGACGCCCATCAACGCATGCTGTTGCCACCACCAGAATGCCGTCATCGCAGAGCTCAGCAGTGTGGCATTTTTTTTGTGTGTCTGCCTCTGACAACAGCGATGCCATTTGCAACCTGTGCCAAAAGAAACTGAGTCGTGGGAAGTCCAACAGCCACCTAGGTACAACTGCTTTGCGAAGGCACATGGTCTCCCATCACAAAGGCCGATGGGAAGAACACATGAGTAGAAGCAGCACACAAAGTGAAAGCCGCCCTCCTCCTCCTGCTCCAGCATCTTCAGCCACGTCAACCAGTGCTGTCCTCCTCGCCCCCTCTCAACCATCCTCCACTCAGTCTCTCTTACGTAGCAGTTCCTGGTCATCTGCCCACAGTCAGGTGTCTGTCAAGGACATGTTTGAGCGTAAGAAGCCAATTTCTCAAAGTCACCCCCTTGCCCGGCGTCTGACAGCTGGCTTGTCTGAACTCTTAGCCCGCCATCTTTTACCATACAAGCTGGTGGAGTCTGATGCTTTCAAAAAATTTGTATCTATTGGGACACCGCAGTGGAAGGTACCAGGCAGAAATTTATTTTCACAAAAGGCAATCCCAAACCTGTACTCTGTTGTGAGAAAGGAAGTTATGGCATGTCTGGCACACAGCGTTGGGGCAAGGGTCCATATGACCACGGATAGCTGGTCTGCAAAGCATGGTCAGGGCAGGTATATCTTACACTGCGCATTGGGTAAACCTGCTGACCTCTGACAAGCATGGAATGCGTGGCTCTGCAGAAGAGTTGGTGACACTGCCACGACTTGCAGGCAGGCCTGCTGCTACCTCCTCTACTCCATCCTCTTCCATAACCTCTTCCTCGGCTGAGTCCTCTTCAACTTCTGCGTCTTGCTCCACATCTATGGCACCCCCCCAGCTCCCCAGGTACTATGCTACATCCCGGGTACGGCAGTGTCACGCCGTCTTGGGGTTGACTTGCCTGAAAGCGGAGTCACACCGCACCAGCACTCCTGACCGCCCTGAACGCACAGGTGGATCAGTGGCTGACTCCGCACAAACTGGAGATTGGCAAGGTTGTTTCTGACAATGGAAGTAATTTGGTGGCGGCATTGAAATTGGGCAAGTTGACACATGTGCCGTGCATGGCACATGTGTGTAATCTAATTGTACAACGATTTGTCCATAAGTACCCAGGCTTACAGGAAGTCCTGAAGCAGGCCAGGAAGGTGTGTGGCCATTTCAGGCGTTCCTACACGGCTATGGCGCACTTGTCCGATATCCAGCGTCGAAACAACATGCCAGTGAGGTGCTTGATTTGCGACAGCCCGACACGGTGGAATTCAACACTCCTAATGTTTGACCGCCTGCTCCAACAAGAAAAAGCTGTTAATGAGTATTTGTATGACCGGGGTGCTAGGCCAGCCTCTGGGGAGCTGGGGATATTTTTTCCAAATTACTGGACGCTCATGCGCAATGCCTGTAGGCTCATGCGTCCTTTTGAGGAGGTGACAAACCTTGTCAGTCGCACCGAAGGCACCATCAGCGACATCATACCATTTGTTTTCTTCCTGGAGCGTGCCCTGCGAAGAGTGCTGGATCAGGCCGTAGATGAGTGTGAAGAGGAAGCGGGAGAGTTGTGGTGTCCATCACCCCCACAAACAGCTGAATCAGCATCGCTTATTGGACCTGCGGCAACGCAGGAAGAGGATTGTGAGGAAGAGGAGTCAGAGGAGGAATGTGGCTTTGAGGAGGAGGAGGAAGACCGAGCACAACAGTCATCCCAGGGTGCTCGTTGTTGTCACCTCTCTGGTACCCGTGGTGTTGTACGTGGCTGGGGGGAAGAAGATACCATCAGTGAGGAGGAGGAACGGGACATGATTAGCTCAGCATCCAACCTTGTTCAAATGGGTTCTTTCATGCTGTCGTGCCTGTTGAGGGGCCCTCGTATAAAAAAGCTGAAGGAGAACGACCTGTACTGGGTGTCCACGCTCCTCGACCCCCGGTATAAGAATAAAGTGCCTGAAATGTTACCAAATTCCCGCAAGTCGGAAAGGATGGAGCATTTTCATAATAAATTAAAAACTATGCTTTACACAGCGTATAAGGGTGATGTCACAGCACCACGGGAATGTAACAGGGGAAGAGATGAAATGAATCCTCCTCCTCCTCCCACGACCACGGCGGCAAGGACAGGACACTTTCCTGACCTCTTGTTGATGGAGGACATGTGTACCTTTTTAACTCCCATGCACCATCAGAGCCTTTCGGGATACAGCCTTAGAGAAAGACTCAAACGACAGGTAGCAGACTACCTAGCTTTAACTGCGGATCTCGACACTCTCAGGAGCGATGGACCCCTTGACTACTAGGTGTGCAGGCTGGACTTGTGGCCTGAGCTATCCCAATTTGCAATGGAACTTCTGGCCTGCCCCGCTTCAAGTGTCCTGTCTGAAAGGACTTTCAGTGCAGCAGGAGGTTTTGTCACTGAGAAGAGAAGTCGCCTAGGTCAAAAAAGCCTTGACTATCTCACTTTTATAAAAATGAATGAGGGCTGGATCCCGAAGGGACTGACATTGGGCGATACATTTGAATAAAAAAGGCCTGATGACGAGATGAGCTGGCTTGGGCTACAACTGGTACACAGGCTGGCCTTTTTTTTTTTTTTTATAAAGCCGGAGGACTTGCTTGACTTATTTGCCAACAACTAGTGTTCAAGCCACAAGCTTTTAGGGGACTTTATAAATGTTTTACAAACATCAATTTTTCTGGCCGCTGCTACAGCAGTTGCTACAACAATACCCCAATTTTTCAGTCATTTGTACATTCCGAATTTTTCTGGCCTCTGCTGCAGCTCTGTGGGTACAAAACTCAAATAAAAAAATAAGGCACATAACACTAGTGATTTAACTGTTACGAATTGTACAACTTAGCACACCACTCATATCTGGTAGACCATTAAATTGAACGCAAAATGCCACAAATTTGAAAGAGTAGGACCGACCAAGCATCTTTATCCGTCTCTTGGTTGCTCTAAATGATCTCCGTGTTCCATCTATGCCATACCTGTACTCTATTGTGCAAAAGAGTGGCATATGTGGTGTTTCATGCTGTTGTGCCTGTTGCGGGTCGTGGCCCATGGTATAAAAAGGCTGAAGGAGAACGACCTGTAATGGGTGCCCCATCAAATTTTTAGAAAAATGTTCCTGGTTCCTTTTCAATTATCTCTGGGTTTCTAAAATGGATGCCATACCTGTACTCACTTGTGCAAAAGGATGGCATATGTGGTGGTGTTTCCTGCAGTTGTTTCTGTTGAGGGTGCTGCACCCTCTTATAAAAAAGCTGAAGGAGAACGACCTGGAGTGGGAGTCCAAGCATGGTTTTTGGGGCTATTTCACTTTTCCAAACAATTATCTGTGAGTTTCTAAAATCAATGCCGTACCAGTACTCTATTGTTCAAAAGTATGCCATATGTTCTCTTTCCTGCTGGTATTTTGTTTGAGGGTCCTGGACCCTCTTATAAAAAGGCCTAAGGAGAAAGAGGTGTACTGGGTGTCCACTCATTTTTTTTTCTATTTCACATTTGACCAAAATTATCTCTGGGTTTGTAAAATTAATGCTGTACCTGTACTCTATTGTTCAAAAGGATGCCATACGTCCTCTATCCTGCTGGTGTTTTTTTTGAGGGTCCTGGACCCTCTTATAAAAAGGCCTAAGGAGAAAGAAGTGTACTGGGTGTCCATCGAATCATTTTTTTTTATTCAAATTTCCATTTGCAACAAATTATCTCTGGGTTTCTAAAATCAATGCCTTTCCTGTACTCTATTGTTCAAAAGGATGCCATACGTCTTCTTTCCTGCTGGTGTTTTTTTTGAGGGTCCTGGACCCTCTTATAAAAAGGCCTAAGGAGAAAGAAGTGTACTGGGTGTCCATCGAATCATTTTTTTTTATTCAAATTTCCATTTGCAACAAATTATCTCTGGGTTTCTAAAATCAATGCCTTTCCTGTACTCTATTGTTCAAAAGGATGCCATACGTCCTCTTTCCTGATGGTGTTTTTTTTGAGGGTCCTGGACCCTCTTATAAAAAGGCCTAAGGAGAAAGAAGTGTACTGGGTGTCCATCGAATCATTTTTTTTAATTCAAATTTCCATTTGCAACAAATTATCTCTGGTTTCTAAAATCAATGCCTTTCCTGTACTCTATTGTTCAAAAGGATGCCATACGTCCTCTTTCCTGATGGTGTTTTTTTTGAGGGTCCTGGACCCTCTTATAAAAAGGCCTAAAGAGAAAGAGGTGTACTGGGTGTCCACTCATTTTTTTTTCTATTTAACAATTGACCAAAATGATCTCTGGGTTTGTAAAATCAATGCTGTACCTGTACTCTATTGTTCAAAAGGATGCCTTACTTCCTCTTTCCTGCTGGTGTTTTTTTTGAGGGTCCAGGACCCTCTTATAAAAAGGCCTAAGGAGAAAGAAGTGAACTGGGTGTCCATCGAATCATTTTTTTTATTCAAATTTCCATTTGCAAAAAATTATCTCTGGGTTTCTAAAATCAATGCCTTTCCTGTACTCTATTGTTCAAAAGGATGCCATATGTCCTCTTTCCTGCTGGTGTTTTGTTTGAGGGTCCTGGACCCTCTTATAAAAAGGCCTAAGGAGAAAGAAGTGAACTGGGTGTCCATCAAATCATTTTTTTTATTCAAATTCCCGGTTGCAACAAATTATCTCCGGGTTTCTAAAATCAATGCCTTTCCTATAATCTTTTTTTCAAAAGGATGCCATATGTCCTCTTTCCTTCTGCTGGTTTTGTTGAGGGTCCTGGAGCCTCTGCTAAAAAGGCCTAAGGATAAATAAGTGTACTGGGTGTCTATTCAATGTTTTTTTAGATTTCCCGGTTGTAACAAATTATCTCTGTGTTTCTAAAATCAATGCCTTTCCTGTAATCTATTTTTCAAAAGGATGCCATATGTCCTCTTTCATGCTGTTGTTTCTGTTGAGGCTCCGGGACCCTCTTATAAAAAGGCCGAAGGATAAAGAAGTGTACTGGGTGTCCAATCAATGTTTTTTTCTATTTCCCGGGTCATATACATGATCTCTGTGTTTCTAAAATCAATGCCTTTCCTGTAATCTATTTTTCAAAAGGATGCCATATGTCCTCTTTCATGCTGTTGTTTCTGTTGAGGCTCCGGGACCCTCTTATAAAAAGGCCGAAGGATAAAGAAGTGTACTGGGTGTCTAATCTATGTTTTTTTTAGATTTCACGGTTGGAACAAATTATCCCCGGGTTTCTAAAATCAATGCCTTTCTTGTAATCTATTATTCCAAAGGATGACATATGTCCTCTTTCATGCTGTTGTTTCTGCTGAGGCTCCGGGACCCTCTTATTAAAAAGGCCTGAGGAAAAATAAGTGTACTGAGTGTCTAATCAATGTTTTTTTCTATTTCCCGGGTCATATAAATGATCTCTGGGATTATAAAATAAATGCCTTAACTGTAATCAATTGTTCACAAGGATGCCATATGTCCTCTTTCATGCTGTTGTTTCAGTTGAGGCTCCGGGAGCCTCTTATAAAAAGGCCTAAGGATAAAGAAGTGTTCTGGGTGTCCAATCAATGTTTTTTTTATTTCACAGTTGCCAAAAAGTTATCTATGGCTTTGTAAAATCTATGCCTTACCTGTCATCTATTGTTCAAAAAAAGGCTCAAGGAGAACGACCTGTACTGTACTTGGTGTCCAATCATGTTTTTGTTTTCAATTTCACGGTTCATAATAAATATCGCCGTGTAACTAAAATCAATGCCATACCTGTACTCTTTTGTTCAAAAGGATGGCATATGTGGTGTTTCATTCTGTTGTGGTTGTTGAGGGTCGTGGCCGTGGGACAGCGTATAAAACGGCTGAAGGAGAACAACCAGTACAGCCTTGCTCCTCTTTTTAGGCAGGCCAGCTCTTTGCATACATGCCCACAGACTCTGTAACACATGCCTCTTTTAGGGAGAGGTGCAGCCATAATGCAGGGTCAGAACCTCTGCCTGCAACTGTTATACTCGATTTTGCGAAAGGAAGTAACCTTACCATGGTTCCCTGCACGCACGTATTGTTGTTATATTTTTGGTGAGGGTAATCATGATGGCCATGTAGACCACCACCACTGAGAGTCCTGAAAGTAACAGGGATGAGATGAAAGAGCTAAGAATAGTAGAACTTGAAACAATAGAGTTAGCCATGGGTGTTAGTGCAAAACCGCTTGGCTTTTTTTTGGCTTTGGGTGCGGCTATTCATGCAGGCCATATAGAGCTGCCACCATTCGGTATCGTATCAGCTATTAAACTAATAAGAACAGTACTACCAAAATACAGCCAATGAAGGGCCTTAGGAAGACTGAGCCAAGGTTGGATTGTAGTATTTGGTTAGGCTAATCATGATGGCCATGTAGACCACCACAGAGAGTCCTGGAAGTAACAGGGATGATGAGATGAAAGTGCTAAGAATAGTACTACTTGAAACAACAGAGTTAGCCATGGGTGTTAATCCAAGACCGCTTGGATTTATTTTTGTATCGGGTGCGGCTAATCTTGCAGGCCATATAGAGCTGCCACCATTCGGTGTTGTATCAGCTATAAAAATAATAAGAACTGTGCTATCAAAATACAGCCAATGAAGGGCCTATGAAGACTGAGCAAAGGTTGGATTGTAGTATTTTGTTCGGCTAATCATGATGGCCATGTAGACCACCCATAACAGGGATGAAAGTGCTAAGAATAGTACTAATTGAAACAACCGAGTTAGCCATGGGTGTTAGTCTATGACCACTCGGCTTTTTTTTGGGTTTGGGTGCAGCTAATCATGAAGGCCAGATAGACCTGCCACCATTTGGTGTTGTAACAGGTATTAAACTGCAAAGAACAGTACTACTTAACACAACCTACTTACCATGGGTCCCAGAGCATATGTTTGGTTATTATATTTTGTAAGGGTAATCATGCAGGCCATATAGACCTCCATCGATAGGGTGAGTATGAGTAACAGCTATTAAAATGCGAAGGACATTACTAATTAACACAACATAGTTACCATGGGTCGCAGACCAAGAGCAGATGTCTTATTATTATATTTTGTATGGGTAATCATCCAGGCAGTATAGACCTCACCAAATAGGGGGAGTTACAGAGATTAAAGTGCTAAGAATGGTAGTACTTAAAACACAACCTAGTTAAAATAGGTACCAGACCGCATGTCTTATTATTATATTTTTTCAGGGTAATCAGGCAGGCCATATAGAACACCCCCGATAGGGGGGGGGGAACAGGGATTAAAGTGCTAAGAAAAGTACTAATTAACACAAGCTAGTTGGGTCCAAGAACGCATGTTTAATTATTAGACTTTATTAGGGTAATTATATATCTAACAAATCTATCTATTTCTCTTCTATCGATCCTATCTATCAATCTATGTATATCTATCTATCTATCAATCTATCTTCTGTCCGGGATGTTTTGAGACAGCCACTTTGGGAATGTTAGTTGATTTAGGCCCATTATGGCTTAAAAACAGACTCTGCATAAACTATGTAATTTTCCATGGGAGTTTTGCCAGGGATCCCCCTCCAGCATGCGACAGTCCAGGTGTTAGTACCCTTGAAACAACTTTTCCATCACTATTGTGGCCAGAAAGAGTCCTTGTAGGTTTTAAAGTTCGCCTGCCTATTGAATTCAATGGCGGGTTCGCGAACAATACCGGAAGTTCGAGTCCGCCGTTCGCGAACCGAAAATTTTAGGTTTGCGACATCACTACTGTCTGTCAGTACCCAGTTTATACAAAAATATCTTTTTTTTTAATTTTATTTTCTGTAGTGTAGCTTCCCCCCCCAAAAGACCATCCCCCCACCCTCTCCCAGATCCCTTAGCAATTTATTAACCCATTCCCCCCCCCCCCCCCTTTCTCCCACTTAGAAGTTTTTTTTTCTGTAGTGCAGCGGTTCCCACCCGCTCCCTCCCCGTGCACGCCCGCCACCTCCCGTGCACGCGTCCGTGCGCGCCCCTGGTGACCACGCCCCCCCGCTTAATCATAAAAGCCATCGATGGCTGCCCACCCGCCTCCCACTTTGGCTCCCACCCACCAACAATTTTCAGCAATCGATGTCCAGTGCAGAGAGGGCCACAGAGTGGCTCTCTCTGCACCGGAGGGGTAAGAAGTGTTATTGCAGGATGCCTCGATCAAGGCATCACTGCAATAACCGGAAATCTCTTCCAGACGCTTTAAACCCCAATGTCGTACTGGGTACGTCGCTGGTCTTTAAAGACCAGCTTGTGCAAGACGTACCCTGTACGACATGAGTCGTTAAGGGGTTAATAGAGTAAAAGCTTGGTTACTTATTCAGAATCTCCCAATGAAATGCATGGAAATTAGGTACCAAGTTTGGTGACATATTTTATGATCAATATAATTTGGCTCAGGCTAGATTTAATTTTCTTATATAGAGGGATGCCCAATTAGTATAAAACAAGCCAAATGAGATTGAGCCAAGAGTAAAAGCTTGGTTCCTATTCAGAATTTCCCATTGAAATAAATGGTATTATGGTGCCAAATTTCATGATTAATATCATATTAACTTTACTAATTGCTGTTTAATAAAAAAATACTTTCATGAATAAGATGCTGGGTGTATAGAGCTAACTTCAATCTTCGACATTAAGAAGCTGGCCGAATAAGGAGCTAACCAGCATCATCATATTAATACACAAACAGGTAAAATCTTACCCACAAACATAATCAACACCAAAAAAGCTATGCGTGCTGCATGTCAAACACAATTATACCAACAAACGTACGCACGGATCATATCTATATACAAATGCAAAAGTACACAAATCTTTAGCTACATATCTAATGCGGAATACAAACACTAATTCATATCACCAAAGCAAACCCCATGACACTTTCTCCAAGCAAACAGGAAGCTACATGTCATTTCCTGTAAACTGGTGCAGCAGTAAACATAGCTGTTTGCTCGAAACTGAAACTTTTGTGCTTCTGTGTAACTGCCCCTACGAACCTTGTAAAGTCACACTGCAGTATTTGATTCACTACATTGCTGTTGTGTGCGTGTGACACTCCGTGCGTAGAGCAGCTGCAGCCTGTGACTGAACCTTGCTTAGGTAATGCGTGTGTTCTCTGTAGCTGAAAAATACATGTACGTTTTGTATAGTGTATCTTTATATGTAGTTATACATACAGTTCCTCATTGGCAGCGGAGGGGTTAAAACATTTTGACGTGTATCAAACGTTTGTTCTGATAATAATTTTGCTATAATTTTTCCAGTCAGATCAGGATAATGCAGTGGGAAAACATTTACAATCCATATTATTAAAAAATAATGCAAGCATAATGTTTTTTTTTAAAAAAATACAAAAATTATTTAAAAAAGTAATCCTGTTGTATCACTATTACTTATAAAACAATTTTTAAAAACTCAAGGGCTAAATAGTTTTCAAAATTTGTAAGTTTTACAAGAAGTTGATCAGCTAAACAGATTGTTAGTAACCTATATGTTTAAAGGGATAGTAAACCCAAAAACTTTTTAAATCTTTATTAAAACTTCATTATTTATGTGACATATTTGAAATAAGTACCTGTTAAATTTTTTCACTCGTTTTCTAATTATTCTTCATCTAAGATCTTTAACAGTAACGCATGCGCATTTTCGCCCCTCAGTCCTAGCATGACCGTCACTATTCTGGCACAGGAAGCAGGGCGGACTTCATGATAATGACATCAACGTTGGTGGGAGTGGCGCACCAGAGCGCTCAGCTCTGAAGATTCACGGAACACAAGCACATTGGGGAATCATGTGTTACTTTACTAGAGGTAAGTATAATAAGTACCCCTAGGCTAACGAGCAAGTTGATTTGATCTTAGTAAAAGGACGTTACCCCTAGACTATCATTTTTTTAACCCCTAGAAAAACTAGCATGTTTTTTTCTTATAAGGCAGTGACTTATAAGACTGAATAACCAGCAATTATTTTTAACCCCTAGACTAACGAGCAAGTTGTTTTGTTCTTACAACACTCAGATTAATCGCAGGAGCTCCAAAGATTAAAAGCAATAGCAAATTCAGATGTTAATAATTAACTTTATTTGCATCTGAATTTGCTATTGCTTTTAATCTTTGCAGCTCCTGCGATTAATCTGAGTGTTGTAAGAACAAAACAACTTGCTTGTTAGTCTAGGGGTTAAAAATAATTGCTGGTTAGTCACTCTTATAAGTCACTGCCTTATAAGAAAAAAACATGCTCGTTTTTCTAGGGGTTAAAAAAATGATAGTCTAGGGGTAACGTCCTTTTACTAAGATCAAATCAACTTGCTCGTTAGCCTAGGGGTACTTATTATACTTACCTCTAGTAAAGTAACACATGATTCCCCAATGCAATGTGCTTGTGTTCCGTGAATCTTTAGCGCTGCGCGCTCTGGTGCGCCACTCCCACCAACGTTGATGTCACTATCATGAAGTCCGCCCTGTTTCCTGTGCCAGAATAGTGACGGTCATGCTAGGACTGAGGGGCCAAAATGCGCATGCGTTACTATTAAAATAATTATATGCGCATGCGGACCGCCATGATGTTTCTACCTAGGTAGAACATCATTATAGGGTCCACATAATGTGATAAAAATGGGCTTGGCAATATAAAGATATTTGATTTCGAATAACTAGAAAACGAGTGAAAAAATTTAACAGGTACTTATTTGAAATATGTCACATACATAATGAAGTTTTAATAAAGATTTAAAAAGTTTTTGGGTTTACTATCCCTTTAATTTAAAGCAATTAACAGAGCAAAAACACAAAACGCTTCACCAAATGTATGGAATATGGCAGATAGATTATATTGTCTAGTGGGTGCTTTTATTTTGTATATACAGTTTTGAAGCCTATTCTGATATTTTTAGTGTGCTCAGCAGAATGAAAATGCAAAATAAATATACAAATAAATAGTGAAGACATGCTTATAGCATTATAGTTTTGCAAGAGCTGGAAACCCAGATACTGGTTTATATGCTGCCATAACATGTCCTCAAATGAATTGTTATACTAGCTTCATTGTATTAGTATATATTATTGATTGAATTCCTCCTTTAGATTTATCCTTGCAATAGCGTTTTTTTTTTGCGTATTAAAACCACTGCTCATAATGGAAACTTTACAACCTAAGTATTGACTTGTGCTTAAAAATATAGTTAGAGGGACAGTAAAGTAAAAATTTAAGTATCATTATTCAGATAGAATATGCAATTTTTTTGTCTTACTTAACACATTTGCTTCATTCTCTTGGTATCCTTAGCTGAATAGTAAAGCTAGAAGCAGCAAAGCACTACAGAGAGCTAGCTAAAAACATAATGTGAGGCATATATGTACAGCCACCAATCACCATCAGGGCCGTCTTTAAAGGGACACAACCCAATTTTTTTATTTTGTGATTCAGATAGAACATTCAATTTTAAGCAACTTTCTAATTTACTCCTATTATCATTTTTTCTTCGTTGTTTTGCTATCTTTAATTGAAAAAGAAGGCATCTAAGCTTTTTTCTTAGTTCAGACCTCTGGACAGCACTTTTTTGATTGGTGGATGAATTTATCCACCAATCAGCAAGGACAACCCAGGTTGTTCACCAAAAATGGGCCGGCATCTAAACTTACATTCTTGCATTTCAAATAAAGATACCAAAAGAATAAAGAAAATTTGATAATAGGAGTAAATTAGAAAGTTGCTTAAAATGTCATGCTCTATCTAAATCATGAAAGAAAAAAATTGGGTTAAGTGTCCCTTTAATATTGACTAGACCCCCCCCCCCCATGCAATTTCACTCTCCACCCCAACATCCCAAAAAACTAAATCAATTTATTTTATATATATATATATATATATATATATATATATATATATATATATATATATATATAATATGTAGCCGGTAGCCTAGCACTCCTTCCACACGTTTGTAGCCAAAGCCTGGGTGCAATCCTCAAGTTTAAATATAAAGTTGCTCTGTAGATGGAGGGCACTCACAGGACTTATAGTATGCTATATAGTATGCTGTAAGTCCTGTGAGTGCCCTCCATCTACAGAGCAATATATATATATATATATATATATATATATATATATATAATTTATTTTTTTATTATTAGCCCAACAGTGGATCATCCACTGCTGGGCTAATCATTTAAAATGAAATAAATTGTAATATGTGAAACTGCACCTAAGCAGTACTAATAAGTAAATAAATATATAAATTCCTCCACTGTGGATTAATTTAATATGCTTTTGAATGTGATTCTGGTGTGAGGTTAGCTGGTTAAAGAGATTTAGGGCAGCCAACCGGAGCAAAGCAAGGTAAAGACTGAGGAGGAAGCATGGAGGTGCAGACAAATATAAGTTTACTGGCAGGAACAGCAGAACTACTAAGGGAAGCTGTAAAATCTGAGACAGAGAAAAAAAAACTATAAAAATAAACCTTACCTTAATGTGTTTAGTATCAGCATGACACTATACATCAGCCACAGCAGCACATGTCACTTCTTTGCTAGGAACAAGTTCCCTCTCACCCTGCACTAGACAATGCTGCATTGGGGAGGGGCGTGTGTGCACTCACTTATTCTTCCCACTGACACCTTTCTACAAAGCACTGTTTCCCTACTAAACTTCAGTTAGGTGATCTTAGGGCCACAGCAGAAAGAGCAGGGTTAAGGGGACCAGCAGACTGGATGCTGTCTGTCCAAGGCTGCATGGATACAGTGTGAGATGAATCACACAGCCTCAAGACTGAAGAGAGCAGTGTGTGCAGGTGCACAGATGCTCAAATCCTCACATGCCTGCCACTCCAGATTTCTGCTGCATGCGCCTACAGTCAACCCTACCAGAAACAATTCCCACCACCAGAGCAGTTTTTTTTTTTAGGACTCTTGGGCCCCTCAACAAAGACTGGGCTCTGGGCAGCTGCCCCTTTTGCCCTGTGTTAAACACGGCCATGATCACCATCTAGCTCCCAGCAGTGCCTTGTTGCTCCAAATGCTACCTATATATGGTTTTCAGCTGATACCAAGAAAATGAGCAACTTTACTGTCCCTTTAACCCCTTTGCTTTTAAAGGGATTCTGAACCCAATTTTTTTTCTTTCACAATTCAGATAGAGCATGACATTTTAAGCAACTTTCTAATTTACTCCTATTATCAATTTTTCTTCGTTCTCTTGGTATCTTTATTTGAAAAAGCAGGAATGTAAGCTTACAAGCCTGCTCATATTTGGGTAAGCACCCTGGATAGTGCTTGCTGATCGGTGGCTACGTTTACATCCCTGTGCTAAGCTGATTTTGAGCTTTATTTGCTGCTTACATTTAAACACTACTGTAAGTTTATTTCACTGTGTGACCCACACAAATTGTATATATTTTTGTTTCAGCAGGCCCAGTAGAATCAGAATATTCAATTATTATATTTATAGTTCATTGCAGTTGATAAGACAACAAAAATGTTAATATAGTGCTACAATTTTAGTAAATAACATTGAAAATAGCCAGATGACACTGTCGCTACTATGATCACCTAATTAAATAGTTATCAAGGCTATTTAAAGTTTCACAAGGGATCCATACTGTCTTTTTGTGGTAGTAATAAAAAGAAAGGGTCCCCTTGTGCCAGTCTAGAAATAAACACTTTTTTTTTTTTGCCAGATGATCGCTGTCATAACAGTGATCACCTGGGTACACAGACAAACTGTACATAGTTTTTTTTTCTCTCTACTATAAAATAAACTTTATTGTGGTGTTCTATAATTTTACTCGACCCATAAGAATGCTGGACTGCGTCACTTCCGGTGGGGCAGAATCAGCTGTTCCAGTCACGCTTGCTCGGACTGACTTCGTGGTTATGTAGGTGCTGCTTGGACAAAATTACTGGGAATGGGAATTAAAAAAAATGTTTTTTTACACATGGAAAGCACACGTACGCTAGACAATCTAAGCATTAGTCCTAAAACTTTTTCACACTGCATATTTAGAAACAATGCTTGTTATCAATAGTGCTACACAAATTACACCCCTTCCTCCAACCTCTGCTTATTTTGAAGAGACAGGCGTTTTTAACTGCACAACCCTCTGTAGATTCCCGTCAACTTCAAATTGAGAATTCAACGTAGCTCAGGATATAATAAATTTGTCTACAGTTACCTCCCATAGACATGCTGTGTAGAAGCGAGCGCATGCGCTTTGAAAACAAATCTGCTATAAAATTTCTCGACTCTCAAGTTACATTGCAGCGTGTGCATGCGCTCTGAAGGCAACTCGCCTGTGAAAATTCTTGACCCTGACAGCTGGTGTTAAATGTCCGACAACCAGCTGATCAGGCGAAGTCGGGCCATGCATGCATGCGCAGTGTGTGTAAAACTCATATCCAACATGATAAATTACATTTGACTAATGTAAGCCTATGGATACAAATTTCAATAATAGCTTAAATAAAACCTTTTCAAGTATAACAGTGTGCAGTCTGACCAGGCGTTGCTTCTCATCGAGATAGTTATGCAATTCCAAATAATTAATAAAAAATATATATATTTTATGTCCCTCAAGCTCCCATTCCCAGTAAAACCCTATTTTGTAACTTTTTCTTTACAAAAATCATATTTTGTAAAGTTTTTTTTTTTTGTAACTAAAATTTTGTTTTTTAATGTTTGTTGGGCTTGGTGCTTTTCAAGACCCCCATTTGAAAGAGCAAACAATTATTTTTCAAATGAGCGGTCTTGAGCATCTGTAGCTGCTAAGGGAGCTGAGATTGAGGGGTTTGGATTGCTCTCCCCATCCAGCTACAGTGACTCTACCCATTTGTGACGTCACCACACATTTGTGGTAATGTCACCGGCACTCCCATTAAGGCTTGGACGTGCTGCCCGCTAGGACACAAATGATCCCAGGCGTGTAGTGCGAGAGATCACTGAAATCAGTAGTGGAGGGAAGGTATTTAGGACCCAGAATCCTTTTAAGGCCCCCATTTATCAAGCTGCGTATGCAACTCTTGGGGCATGAAGGGAGCCTGCAGCCGAAAGTTAAGAAGCAGCGGTCATCAGACCGGGCTGATTGACAAACCCTACTTGCATGCTGTTTGGTTAGCGTGAGCAGTGGGCAGCATTGCACTAGCATAAAAATGTGGGTAGCAAATTGCTGTATATACATTATAAAGTATTTTAACTCCTTAAAGAGACACTGAACTAAAAAACAATAACTTTTCATTAATCAAATAACGTTGTTAAAGTGATGGGAAAGTTAAGCACTTTACTTACACTTTCTAGCAAGTCTATACGTATTACAGCTTAGTTGCTACGTTTTTACTTACTCAATATTATTAGTAGTAAGAGACCGCAATGTTTTAAAAATTGTCTCTTACCATTACACGCTCCTCCCATCTTCCACTTCCTGGTCCGATATTGCATTTGACTAGAGAGCGGTCCCACCTGCTCCCCACGTCACAACTCAATGAAAAATAAATTCACGCATGCGCTATTGACTCAGTGGGCGGATGACACAGAGTCACTGCTGCCTAACTCCCTGATTTTCAACTGGATAAAAACAAAATAACATGACCAGAGTGTAACCCCCCCCCCCAAAAAAAAACGGGTTGAATATATGCAGAGAAAAAAAATGACTTTTGAAAGCTTATAACTTTGTTTACAGAAATAAATGTATATTTATTTTAATAGATAAGTAAAATATTTGATAGATAACGGTGACTGTTTCCAGTAAAATTTGCTGTTCAGCTTGAAAGGTTAGAAGTAAATGTTATTGAATGGGTTGCACACAGTGTTGAACATAGTTTTAAAATTTATAGACTAGGGTATTATATTTTTTCCTTTTTTTTTTTTTAAACAATATTCCTAGCATTATCACATCAATTTTATATTTATATTTGTGTGTGAGTCTTTGCCTTTTAAGCTTGTCTCTTGCTTAAAGGGCCACTGTAAGTAAATATTTTCTATGCCTGTTACTAACTAACTACCCCAAATACGCTTTTTATCAATAGCATTTCATTAACATATCTCTACCGTATATCAGAAATCTTGTCTGCAAATGTAATTGTTTTCCAAACCCACTCCGTGGGTATCCTTTGCTCTGTACCAATCAGTTTACAGTACCTAGGTTTCAAAATGGCGCTTTAAACACAAAGTTATTGGTTTAAGTATTTTGAACATGCAGTGCTGAAAATAGTGGGCAGGATAACGTGACATCATCGGCGAATAAAAGATATAACTTTTAGAACGTTATGAAACTTTGTTTTGGAGAAAATATAGGTCAGTAGGTTTTAATGAATGTTTATTAACTTTAATATGTTGGTTGTTTAGCTTAAAAATTATAACAGAAAGTAATCCTTTAAAGGGACACTCAAGTCTAAATTAAACTTCATGATTCAGATAGAGCATGCAATTTTAAACAAATTTCCAATTTACTTCCAGTAACAAAATGTGCACAGTTTTTTTTTATATTTACACTTTTTGAGTCACCAACTCCTACTGAGCATGTGCAAGAATTCACAGCATATACGTGTATGCATTTGTAATTGACTGATTGCTGTCACATGGTACAGGGGGAGTGGAAATAGACATAACTTTGCAATTTATTTAACAAAAATATACTTCTCATTTGAAGTTCAGACTAAGTGCTATTGCATTGTCTTCTTATCATGCATTTGTTGATTATACAAATCTACTGTATTGACTGGTCCTTTAATTTAGTCTGTACAGTATATAGTTTATTAAAGGGACATAATACTCATATGCTAAATCACTTGAAACTGATGCAGTATAATTGTAAAAAGCGGACAGGAAAATATCACCTGAGCATCTCTATGTAAAAAAAGGAAGATATTTTACCTCACAATCTCCTCAGCTCAGCAGAGTAAGTTCTGTGTAAAAAGTTATACTCAGCTGCTCCCAGCTGCAGGTAAAAAAAAATAAAAAAATGAAGAAATGAACAGCAGCCAATCGGCATCAGCAGTGCTGAGGTCATGAACTCTTACTGTGATCTCATGAGATTTGACTTAACTCTCATGAGATTTCATAGTAAGCTTCCTTTACCTGATTGGTGAAATAATATGAGAGTTCACGAGGCTCATCCTTTCAGCTGTCCCAGGACAGACACACTAAAATGCTGCTTAGAAATCCTTTACAATGGGAGGTGGCTACTGAGGAACTTTTGAGGTAAAATATCTTTCTTTTTTACATAGAGATGTTCAGGAGATATTTTCTATTCAGCTTTTTACAGCTATGCTGCATCACTTTCAAGTGTTTAAAAATTTGGGTATTATGGCCCTTTAATACTGTATTGTGTGCAGTGCAGTACTCCCACCACAGAGGGTGCTGTGGCATTAGTCTCATTGCTTATGGGTTTTTTTTTTCTTCGGTCTTTGTGACACACTGAAGTTTAGCAGTTTGTAGTGAGGTGTCAGGTAAGGGAAAGCCATGATATGTGATATATAATACCAGGGAAGTAGGAGACAAGGGTTGAGGAAGCCAGGCAGCTTGAAAGTGCTGCACAATTTGAAACATGTTTAATCTCCCCCCCCCATGTTTATACTGAGGTATTTCTGGGTCTATTAAGCTACTTCCCAGAATCACTGCAGTGCAGCAGCACAGATAAAACATTACTATTTACCTCATAAAAATGCCACCTGCTTGTGAAATGTTCAATAGTGTATTAGCAAAAGTAAAACATAAACAAGTCCTCAACATATCTGCATATATTGTTCTCAGCAGCCCCAAGACAGCAGTTAGGTTAAACATTCTATATTAATTTCAGGCTGTGTAACATCTATATAAACTAGTGTGCTTTGTGGTGTCCTGCTATACAGTAATTTAACCCTTGTTCAGTGCTCAACGAATATGTTAAAAATCAGATATTTTGCCGATGGTGGTGTACAACACAGATTAAAGAGAAAAAGATCTTTATAAAATAAAAAGCTGCATTATATTTTGCAAAATGTTTCTAAGTAGCAAAGCTGAAATTGTGTTGATTTTGTCTTTTTTGTTTAACAAAACATGACAGGGTTGTTCCGACAAATTGAAATCACGCGATCGTGCAAACGATCGCTAGATTTCAATTATGGGATCGGGTCTAGGAATGCCCTCCAGACTGCGATCAAATCTTGCAAGCCTAGTAGGCTTCAGGACAGCCGTTTGTGATGACGTTGTATTCCGTCATAACGGCTTTAAAGCCCAGTGCCGTTGTGACGGAATACAACGGCATAATGGCATTAAAAGGTTAATTTCCTATTGCAATAAAACCATAACCTGATATGTAATGGGG
Source organism: Bombina bombina (assembly GCF_027579735.1). Taxonomy (NCBI): domain Eukaryota; kingdom Metazoa; phylum Chordata; class Amphibia; order Anura; family Bombinatoridae; genus Bombina; species Bombina bombina. Next base: position 850,056,391 of record NC_069499.1, on the reverse strand, counting down.
GGGGGGGGGGGGGGAGTATTAAACCAGGGCTTGATAATTATTTTCTGAAATCAAGGAGCCAGCAAATGCATACATACATATACACACATACATAGAAAATAACAAAAAATGCACATTTTATATTTGGTGACAGTGACAAATTTGTCCCATACAGTTACATGCCCCCCCTCCCCAGTAGTCCCGCACCTGTGTAGCTGGCAATTCTACAAATGAAAACTCGATTTCGGAGGGGCAGAGCCGGGTGGTAAATTTATTCAAACAAAAGTGTAGCTGAAATAATGACTTGTATATAGTTGCTACTTGAGAGCCTTGTTAGGAAATGTATTTCTTTTATGTAATTGGCTAGAGTCCATGAGCTAGTGACGTATGGGATATACAATCCTACCAGGAGGGGCAAAGTTTCCCAAACCTCAAAACGCCTATAAATACACCCCTCACCACACCCACAATTCAGTTTTTTCAAACTTTGCCTCCTATGGAGGTGGTGAAGTAAGTTTGTGCTAAGATTTCTACGTTGATATGCGCTTCTCAGCATTGTTGAAGCCCGATTCCTCTCAGAGTACAGCGAATGTCAGAGGGACGTGAAGGAAGTATCACTTATTGAATACGATGATTTCCCTAACGGGGGTCTTTTCATAGGTTCTCTGTTATCGGTCGTAGAGATTCATCTCCTACCTCCCTTTTCAGATCGACGATATACTCTCAATTTACCATTACCTCTACTAAGAACTGTTTTAGTACTGGTTTGGCTATCTGCTATATGTGGATGGGTGTCTTTTGGTAAGTATGTTTTTTATTACTTAAAGTGTCAGTAAACTTTAAAAATAATGTTATATAATTCTGCACATAATTTTCCCTATTAATTAAAAAAAAAAAAAAAACGCTGTTTCACAGACCCGCTCTCTGCTCTTTGCTGAGCGGGTCTGTTATATTTACTCAGCGCATCGGGCCAGCTGTATAGTCACAGCCTGGCCCGACCGCGCCATAATACTAAGTGCAGCTCGCTCCTGTGACAGGAGCGAGCTGCACTTAGTCTTATGGCGCGGTCGAGCCAGGCTGTGACTATACAGCTGGCCCGATGCGCTGAGTAAATATAACAGACCCGCTGAGCAGAGAGCGGGTCTGTGAAACAGCAGGTTTTTTTTAAAATTAATAGGGGAAATTATGTTTTATAAATGTTTGGCTAATATAATGTTATATAATTCTGCACTATGTCAGGATTATATAACATTATTTTTAAGGTTTACTGTCCCTTTAAGACACCTCAGCTATGGTTTGGCACTTTATGCATTTATATAAAGTTCTAAATATATGTATTGTACTTATATTTGCCATGAGTCAGGTTCATGTATTTCCTTCTGCAGACTATCAGTTTCATATTTAGGGAATATAAACATTTTTTAAAAGAAATGTATTTCTTACCTGGGGTTTAGTCTTTTTTTCAATTGACTACTTCTTGAAAATTGCGGGCGGTATTAGGCCGGCGGGTGCGTCAAATGCTAAACTTTATTGCATCATTATTGGCGCGAAAAAATACGTCTATGACGCAACTTCATCATTTTCAGCGTCCTACTTGACGCCGAGACCTTTCACATGGTTGCGTCATTAGTGACGCGAGTGTGTCATTTCCGGTTATTTTTTCATTATTTCAATACCCAATTGATGTTTGCCTCTTGCCTTTTTCTCTATCAGAATGCTATTTGCATTTTTCCCCATTCCTGAAACTGTCATATAAGGAAATAGATAATTTTGCTTTATATGTTGTTTTTTCTCTTACATTTTGCAAGATGTCTCAATCTGATCTTGCCTTAGAAGTTTCTGCTGGAACATTGCTGGCTGACATCGGTTCTACCAAAGCTAAGTGCATTTGTTGTAAAATTGTAGAAATTATTTCGCCGAATGTCATTTGTAATAGTTATCATGATAAACTTTTACATGCAGATAGTGTATCCATCAGTAATAGTACATTGCCAGTTGCAGTTCCTTCAACTTCTAATGTGCATGATATACCTGTAAATTTTAAAGAATTTGTTTCTGATTCTATCCTGAAGGCTTTGTCTGCATTTCCACCTTCTAATAAACGTAAAAGGTCTTTTAAAACTTCTCATTTAGTTGATGAAATTTCAAATGACCAACAACATAATAATTTATCCTCTTCTGATGAGGATCTATCTGATACAGAAGATCCTTCCTCAGACATTGACACTGACAAATCTACTTATTTATTTAAAATAGAGTATATGCGTTCTTTATTAAAAGAAGTGTTAATTACTTTGGATATTGAGGTAACCAGTCCTCTTGACGTTCAGTCTAATAAACGTTTAAATGCTGTTTTTAAACCTCCTGTGGTTTCTCCAGGGGTTTTTCCTATTCCTGAGGCTATTTCTGATATGATTTCTAAGGAATGGCATAAGCTAGGTACTTCTTTTATTCCTTCTTCAAGGTTTAAAAAATTGTATCCTTTACCAGCAAAATCTATAGAGTTTTGGGAAAAAAATCCCCAAAGTTGATGGGGCTATTTCTACTCTTGCTAAACGTACCACTATTCCTATGGAAGATAGTACTTCATTTAAGGATCCTTTAGATAGGAAGCTTGAATCTTATCTAAGGAAGGCCTATTTATATTCAGGTCATCTTCTCAGACCTGCAATTTCTTTGGCTGATGTTGCGGCTGCATCAACTTTCTGGTTAGAGAATTTAGCCCAACAGGAATTGGATTCTGACTTATCTAGCATTTTTCGCTTACTGCAATATGCTAATCATTTTATTTGTGATGCTATTTTTGATATTATCAAAATTGATGTTAGATCCATGTCTTTAGCTATTTTAGCTAGAAGAGCTTTGTGGCTTAAATCTTGGAATGCTGATATGACATCTAAATCTAGATTACTATCTCTTTCTTTCCAAGGTAATAATTTATTTGGTTCTCAGTTGGATTCTATTATTTCAACTGTCACTGGGGGAAAGGGAGTTTTTCTGCCTCAGGATAAAAAACCTAAGGGCAAATCTAAGGCTTCTAACCGTTTTCGTTCCTTTCGTCAGAATAAGAAACAAAAACTCAATCCTCCCCTCAAGGAATCTGCTTCCAATTGGAAGCCTTCCTCAAATTGGAATAAATCCAAGCCATTTAGGAAACCAAAGTCAGCCCCTAAGTCCGCATGAAGGTGCGGCCCTCATTCAAGCTCAGCTGGTAGGGGGCAGATTAAGGTTTTTCAAGGATATTTGGATAAAATCTGTCCAAAATCAATGGATTCAGAGCATTGTCTCTCAAGGGTATTGAATAGGATTCAGAGTAAGACCTCCTGTGAGAAGATTTTTTCTCTCATGTATCCCAGCAAATCCAGTAAAAGCTCAGGCTTTCCTGAAGTGTGTTTCAGACCTGGAGTCTTCAGGGGTAATCATGCCAGTTCCTCTTCTGGAACAAGATTTGGGGTTTTATTCAAATCTATTCATTGTCCCAAAGAAGGAAAATTTTATTCAGGCCAGTTCTGGATCTGAAAATTTTGAATCGTTATGTAAGAGTACCAACTTTCAAGATGGTGACTATATGTCCACAATAGACTTGCAGGATGCATACCTTCATATTCCGATTAATCCAGAACATTATCAGTTTCTGAGATTCTCTTTTCTAGACAAGCATTACCAATTTGTTGCTCTTCTATTTGGCCTAGCAACAGCTCCAAGAATCTTTTCAAAGGTTCTGGGTGCCCTACTCTCTGTAATCAGAGAACAGGGTATTGCGGTGTTTCCTTATTTGGACGATAACTTGGTACTAGCTCAGTCTTTACGTACTGCAGAATCTCACACAAATCAACTAGTGTTGTTTCTTCGGAAACATGGTTGGAGGATCAATTTACCAAAAAGTTTCTTGATTCCTCAGACAAGGGTCACCTTTTTAGGCTTCCAGATAGATTCAGTGTCCATGACTCTGTCTCTAACAGACGAGAAGTTTTAAAATTGGTTGCAGCCTGCTGGCACCTTCAGTCTCAGTCATTCCCTTCAGTGGCGAGATTACCAATAAATATTTTAGAACTCCGTGCAATTCTCAGAGCTCTTCAGTTTTGGCCTCTGTTAAAGAGAGAACCGTTAATTTGTTTTCAGACAGACAATATCACAACAGTGGCATATGTCAATCATCAAGGTGGGACTCACAGTCCCCAAGCTATGAAAGAAGTATCTCAAATACTTGCTTGGGCGGAATTCAGGTCCTGTCTAATCTCTGCGGTGCATATCCCAGGTGTAGACAATTGGGAGGCGGATTATCTCAGCCGCCAGACTTTACATCCAGGGGAGTGGTCTCTCCATCCAGATGTGTTTTCTCAGATTGTTCAGATGTGGGGGCTTCCAGAGATAGATCTCATGGCCTCTCATCTAAACAAGAAACTTCCCAGATACCTGTCCAGGTCCAGGGATGTTCAGGCGGAAGCAGTGGATGCACTGACACTTCCTTGGTGTTATCATCCTGCTTACGTTTTCCTGCCTCTAGTTCTCCTTCCAAGAGTGATCTCCAAAGTCATCATGGAACAATCATTTGTGTTGCTGGTGGCGCCAGCATGGCCACACAGGTTTTGGTATGCGGATCTGGTTCGGATGTCCAGTTGCCCGCCTTGGCCACTTCCGTTACGGCCAGACCTACTATCTCAAGGTCCGTTTTTCCATCAGGATCTCAAATCATTAAATTTGAAGGTATGGAAATTGAACGCTTAGTACTAAGTCATAGAGGTTTCTCTGACTCAGTGATTAATACTATGTTACAAGCTCGTAAATCTGTCTCTAGAAAAATTTATTATAGAGTTTTGAAGACTTACATTTCATGGTGTTCTTCTCATAAATTCTCCTGGCATTCTTTTAGAATTCCTAGAATTTTACAGTTTCTTCAGGATGGTTTGGATAAGGGTTTGTCTGCAAGTTCCTTGAAAGGACAAATCTCCGCTCTTTCTGTTTTATTTCACAGAAAGATTGCAATACTTCCTGATATACACTGTTTTGTACAGACTTTAGTTCGTATTAAGCCTGTCATTAAATCAATTTCTCCTCCTTGGAGTCTTAATTTGGTTCTGAAGGCTTTACATTTTAACCTATGCATTCTTTGGACATTAAACTACTTTCTTGGAAAGTGTTGTTCCTTTTGGCCATCTCTTCTGCTAGAAGAGTTTCTGAGCTATCTGCTCTTTCTTGTGAGTTTCCTTTTCTGATTTTTCATCAGGATAAGGCAGTTTTGCGGACTTCTTCTTTTCAATTTTTACCTAAGGTTGTGAATTCTAACAACATTAATAGAGAAATTGTTGTCCCTTCCTTGTGTCCTAATCCTAAGAATTCTTTGGAAAGATCCTTACATTCTTTGGATGTGGTAAGAGCTTTGAAATATTATGTGGAAGCTACTAAAGATTTCAGGAAGACTTCCAGTCTATTTGTTTTATTTTCTGGTCCTAGGAAAGGCCAGAAGGCTTCTGCTATTTCCTTAGCTTCTTGGTTGAAACTTTAGATTCATCAAGCTTATTTGGAGTCGGGTCAGGCCCCGCCTCAGAGAATTACAGCTCATTCTACTAGATCAGTCTCCACTTCGTGGGCTTTTAAGAATGAAGCTTCAGTTGATCAGATTTGCAAAGCGGCAACTTGGTCCTCTTTGCATACATTTACTAAATTCTACCGTTTTGATGTATTTGCTTCTTCGGAAGCAGTTTTTGGTAGAAAAGTCCTTCAGGCAGCTGTTTCAGTTTGATTCTTCTGCTTTTGATTTAAGTTTTTTTCTTTAAATTATGAAAATAAACTTATTTTGGGTTGTGGATTAATTTTTTCAGCGGAAAATGGCTGTTTTTATTTTATTCCCTCCCTCTCTAGTGACTCTTGAGTGGAGATCCACATCTTGGGTATTGCTATCCCATACGTCACTAGCTCATGGACTCTTGCCAATTACATGAAAGAAAACATAATTTATGTAAGAACTTACCTGATAAATTCATTTCTTTCATATTGGCAAGAGTCCATGAGGCCCACCCTTTTTATGGTGGTTATGATTTTTTGTATAAAGCACAATTATTTCCAAATTTCCTTTGTTGATGCTTTTTACTCCTTTCTTTATCACCCCACTGCTTGACTATTCGTTAAACTGAATTGTGGTTGTGGTGAGGGGTGTATTTATAGGCATTTTGAGGTTTGGGAAACTTTGCCCCTCCTGGTAGGATTGTATATCCCATACGTCACTAGCTCATGGACTCTTGCCAATATGAAAAAAATGAATTTATCAGGTAAGTTCTTACATAAATTATGTTTTTTGGCTACCCCAAATAGTTGTGCATAGGCATATATAATCATATTTTACAAAATGAACACATCACTAGAGCAGGATGAAAAAGAGAAATGCCTCTGAACACAAAACTTAGGGGTTAGGAAATAGTAAGAATCAATGTTAAAATGTAACTTTTATTGTTGCAAAATGAAATGACAGCAAGATACGAACAGATACACTGTTTGCTGCCCTATAAGAAACTTATAAAAACACTTCATCACTGGTACTGATTGAAGGACTTGAAATCCTAAAATATATAATTAACATAAATGGGCAAGGGGTAACAAAGTTGGATAAACGCTGAATATAAATCAGATAAACTAGATTGTCTGAATTACAGCCTTTATTTTTCTTAGAAACAGTTAAACCTCTTTGCACGAGTGCTGAATATATTTATAGGCTGAAAAAGCACATAGATGAATTACAGATTTTTAATCAAAAGCATTAAGAATTGCCCTGGCTTAATGCCAGTAATCTGACCCAAAACTATGCGCTTAACTGTTGTCTCAGTACTGAACTCGATTAATGGAATGGGTTTTACTGTTTGAAAATAGGACTGCACATTTACATTCCACTATTGTAAAGTCCAAAAGGACATAAGCTACTGCCAATGATCAAACACAGATTTGGTGCTGACTGGGTTAATTATTACCACAATGTTAAAGGTAGAAAAATAAAACTTAGTTAGTGGTATATTGCCTGGGTGCTGTGGGAATCGTATGTAATACTACATGAGTTCCAGGTGTAACCTACTGCTGTTGCTGCTCACATTATGTGCACATCTTTGGTATCTTCATGTTGTGCTACAGTTTACATGTTGAAGTTTTGTATGTGCCACTCAGGTGATGCAGGTATCCTCTGGCCCGTAAGGTAGGGAAACTATAAGTTCGAGCATGACACAGCCTTAGGAGAGGACAACAACATCATAGGAGCAGCCAAGAAAGGATCCATCTGCACCAGACTTAAGAGGCCCCAAGGCAGACTATACTGTGATCTGAGATGTTATCGCAGAAAAATGCAGCATGTCTGCAGAAAGCTTTTGCTTTGCAGTGCTGTGCCACATCAGGCTTTTTAAACAACACTGTGCTCTGGCTGCACTATGTAAGTGTTAACACAGCGCTTTGATTGGTGACTGTCTCTCAGAGATTTTTAAACCCCGCCTCCTAGCCTTTACCGGTCTGCAAAGCTGTGACTCTTAAATGTAAGACATTGTTGTGAATATGCACCCTTTCTATTACTACATTTTTACATTATAATTATATGATGTTACAGCAAGAGTAAATGAAACAAATTGAAAATACCTCTGTGATTGTTTTATTTCTCCTAGCCTAGAGAATAGACGTTTAAAAAAAAAACTATTTTTTTTTTCTGCAGCTAATTTGCAGTGCAAATCTGCTGCAGTATATTATACAATTTTAGAAACGGCTTTATTCTCCAGGTAATACACACATTTCAATTGAGCTGGTGCTTTAGTGCAACTGCCTGATTTAAAATTTCATTTAATTTCAAAATTACCTGCAGACAAGTTTCACAAAAAAAAATGTCATTGCAGAAAGTGAAAAAAAGTTCTGCCTTAGGTATTGTATGTGCGGCTTGTAGTAGATGTCAGGGGTTATTAGTAGACAGACATGGGTGTTTTGGTAGCTCCAAACAAGGGCGCCAGGGACAAATTTTAAGGCGCCAGTGGCACCCTGGTGCTTGGGTTTGTCGAGCCCTGCTCTTGTTTGCTTATTTTGATACTTACTGGAAAGTTATTCTTCCTATGCTAGTTATGGTTTAAGAGTAAGAGAAATGATGAGGAGCTTGATGCTTTAACCAGCCAGCGGCAATACCTCGCTATTATGACCTCCCTGCCTCCTGAAATATTGCACTATCAAATAAACAAGTCCCATTGAAAGACAAGCAACATCCCACAGATGATAAAGGAGGATTATTTTATAACTGAAAGTGGTGTTCTCCACAGAAAATGTTGCCAGCCGGGTGGCATAATGAAGTACCCGGGTGGGGGCAGTGTAATATTTTCTTATTTTATCTTTTCTACTATCTAAAGTATAATTTAACGTAAATGTATTTAATCATAATTTGTGCATTAAAAATTTAACATTTTTAATATTAGCTAATTTTATCTTAATATTGGCTTAAAGGGCCATAATACTCAAATGTTTAAACACTTGAAAGTGCTGCAGCATAGCTGTAAAAAGCTGACTAGAAAATATCACCTGAACATCTCTATGTAAAAAAGAAAGATATTTTACCTCAAAAGTTTCTCAGTAGCCACATCCCATTGTAAAGGACTTCTAAGCAGCAAATCAGTGTATCTGACAGCGGAAGGAGCGAGCTTTCGTGCACACTCATCTTATTTCCCTATTCAGTGTAAGGAAGTTTACAGTGAAATCTCATGAGATCACAGTAAAAGAGTTCATGACCTCAGCACTGTTGATGCTGATTGGCTGCTGTTCATTTCTTCATTTTTTTTTTACCTGCAGATGGGAGCAGCTGATTATAACTTTTTACACAGAACTTACTCTGCTGAGCTGAGGAAACTGTGAGGTAAAATATCTTCCTTTTTTACATAGAGATGCTCAGGTGATATTTTCCTGTCAGCTTTTTACAGTTATACTGCATCAGTTTCAAGTGATTTAGCATATGAATAGTATGTCCCTTTAGGTTTTAGCTGGGTGCTCGGTAAAATCAGCTGGTGGGTGCACCCTCTAAAAAAAAAAAGTCCTGGGGAGAACACTGGAGAGGGAATTGTAGCAGAAAGTTCTGCCTCCATAAAACAAACCATAAAGAGTAAATTTGAACTCTGAAGGACGCCGTACCTTTTTTCGGTGATGTTTACCCTTTTAGATGCACTTCAGAGTAGGACCCATCTCATAATGTATATTTAGAGCGCACAAAGAGATCTGTTCCTCTGGAGGTGGATAAATTCTATGAGCTCTAACCCACAGAGGGTGATTTCATGCTCATTTCCATTTTAACGTTGAAACACGTTAAACCAGGGTTCCTTAAAAAACATTCCCAAGACCCAGTGCAATTGATACCACATACCTTTGCGACCCTATTTTTATGTTTGGTCGGAAAATATCCGAAATAATATACAACAAGATAGCTGTAATTTTTGGCAAAGTGACGAAAATGTGTGAATATTCTCTTCCTGGTTGTAGTCAAACTTGAAAGTGCTGTAAAAGGTAATAACACACACTCTCATACAACACATACACACAAGTCACGACCCAGTAAACATGGTGCTGCGACACAGTAATGGACCCAGACCTGAACCCTACCTTCAAGCATTTGACCCTAAACAGACTTTACTAGCTTCAAGTAAATATTTGTGTTGATAGGAGTAGGGGACATGAAAGTCAAAATTACATTTTCATGTTTTTGACTAAGAATGTCATTTTAAGAGACTTTTAAATTCACTTTATTGTTTAATTTCCTTTGTTGAAAAGCATATGTGCATATCCTTAGCATCAGCAATGCACAACTAGGAGCTGGTGGCTACATAAATTTTTTCTTTTGTCATCAATTCACCAGATATGCTCAGCTAACTCCCAGTAGTGCATTGCTGCTCTCGCGCTGACCTTGATATACAAGCAGTAGGGCAATAATAAAATGTTTTAATATATTAAATTTTATGTTTGCACTTTTATGTCTAGATACTAGTTTTGAATAGACAGCTTCCACTAGACTTCTTTATTCAATGACTAGCACTCCAAACAGGAAGATAAGAATCAGAGTAAAGCAGCCAGCATGATTCATGGGCATTAAAAAGCTAGAGTAGATTATTTGCTGTAACAGATACTCAACTTTTTCAAATTTGCTTCGTTCTCTTGTTATCCTTTGCTGAAGGAACATCATTGCACTACTGGCAGCAAGATGAACACATCTAGTCAGCCAAAAACAAAAGAGAAATGTGTGCAGGCACCAATTAGCAGCAGCTCCCACTAATGTAGGATATGTGCATATTCTTTTTCAACAAGGGATACCAAGAGAACAAAGCACATTTGAAAATAGAAGTGAATTTAAAAGTCTTAAAATGACATGGGCTAATAATTTTGACTTTTCTATCCCTTTTATAATATTTTTATTAAAGGGACAGTTAACACCAGCCTTTTGTTGTTTAAAAAGAAAGATAATCCCTTTATTACCCATTCCCCAGTTTTGCATAACCAACACTGTTATAGAAATACACTTTTTACTGCTGTGATTACCTTGTATGTAAGCCTCTGCAAACTGCCCCCTTATTTCAGTTCTTTTTACAGACTTGCATTTAACCAATCGGTGCTCACTCCAGGGTAACTTCACGTGCATGATCTCAATGTTATCTATATGAAACACATGAACTAATGCCCTCTAGTGGTCAAAATGCATTTAGATTAGAGGCAGTCTTCAAGGTCTAAGAAATTTGCATATGAACTTCCTAGAATTAGCTTTCAACTAAGAATACCTAGAGAGCAAAGCAAAATTGGTGGTAAAAGTAAATGAGAAAGTTGTTGAAAATTACATTCCCTATTTAAATCATAAAAGGTTTTTTTGTTTTTTTTTTGGACTTGACTGTCCCTTTAATGACTAGGAGCATGGATTAAATAGAAACATCTCTATTTTTAGAGACGATACAACGTTTGGCAGGTAAATGGAAAATTAGATTTTATACTGGAAAATGTAAGGTTTTACATTTTGGAAGTAAAAATAAGCAAAGATTTATTTAAATAGGATTATATTTAGCAAAACAGAGGAGGAAAGAGAGTTGGGAGTACTTATTAATAACAAGCTAAAGATAGGTGCACAATGCAGGGCAGCAGCTTCTTAGACTAATAAGATACTAGCATGAAATAAGAGGCTTTGATGCAAGGTAGGAAAGCATAATTCTCTAACTATATAAATACCTGGTAAGACCTTACCTTGAGTATGGAGTGCAGTTCTGGGGACCGATCTAAAAAAAAAAGACATTACAAAGAAGGGCCACAAAACTAATAAGGGGAACGGAGAATTTTAGCTATGAGGAGAGGTTAGCCAAACTGGGTCTGTTTTCTTTAGAAAAAAGGCACTTGAGAGGTGACATGATTACTTTATATAATTATATTCAAGGCCCATATACAGAGATAGCAGAAGCTATGTTTATTCCAAGAAAATTGTTTGTGATAAGTCACAACTTAAGACTGGAGGAAAGGAGATTTAATCTACAGCAACATAAACATTTTTTTTCACTCTAAGAGCAATCAAATTGTGGATCTCATTACCTAATGAGGTAGTAAATGACAATACTTTAGAGTCGGGTGACGAGTCAGCCGAGCGGCTCAGAAGCCTGGGCCTGCACCATTTGCAGTACAGTGAGTGGTGTACCTTATCTCTTCTGTTGTAACGTTACCCTGATGATACTTTACTTAGAGGCACCTCTGTTTGTTTTCCTTCTCAGGAATCCGATCTTCTACAATACATTAGATACATTTAAAAATTGTTTACATACATTTCTGGCTAGGAACAGAATTTAGGGACATGATGTGTTAAATAAGTCAACTTTTTATTTGGATTAAGATCAACTGGAGCTTTTATTGTAGATAAATGAAGATTTGTATATGTTGAACTTGATGGACTTTTTTTCAACCTCATCTACTATGTTACAAATAAGATATAAGAGCCTACATGATTACTATTGTCTTCTGTCCCCAAATATATTTATTTCTTCTGTAGAGTGATGGCTCTGATCTGTCACTTAAAGGGACAGTCTAGTCCAAAATAAACTTTCATGGTTCAGATAGGGCATGTCATTTTAAACAATTTTACAATTTACTTTTATCACCAATTTTGCTTTGTTCTCTTGGTATTCTTAGTTGAAAGCTAAACCTAGGAAGTTCATATGCTAATGTCTTAGACCTTGAAGGCCGCCTCCTTTTCTGAATGCGTTTTGACAGTTTTTTTTCACCACTAGAGGGTGTTAGTTCATGTGTGTCATATAGATAACACTGTGCTCACGCACGTGGAGTTACCTAGGAGCCAACACTGATTGGCTAAAATGCAAGTCTGTCAAAAGAAATGAAATAGGGGGCAGATTGCTGAGCCTTAGATACAAGGTAAAAAGTGTATTAATATAACTGTGTTGGTTATGGAAAACTAGGGAATGGGTAATAAAGGTATTTATTTATATTTATATATATATATATATATATATATATATTTTTTTTTTTTTTTTTTTAAACAATAAATATTCTGTTGTAGACTGTCCCTTTAAACAGATATAAAAAGTTTCATTGTTGTAATAAAAAAGCACTAAGCAGTGGGTTCTACTCCAGGACCTTATTAGTGGAAGCACCACCTGGCTAAAATTTTAGCCAATATTAAAAATGTTCAATTTTTATTGCACAAATTATCATTAAATAGGTTTATGTTTAATTATGCAATTAATTTATGCTTTGGGTAGAAGAAAATTATATCATAATGGGAAATATTACACTGCCCCCACCCGACTACTTTATAATGCCACCTGGCTTGCGAAAAAACCCACTGCAATATGTTTTATTCATCATTTTAAAAGAATTTTACCTTTTTTATTTCTTTTTTTTTTAACCTCATTTGTGCAGGGTCCATTGCTTCTTTTCACAGCATTAATAGGTCAGTAGTATACTCAAAAAATGTATGTCATTCATATGAAAGACCAGTTTTTAAATTAAATTAATATGGGTGTATCTGTTATGTACCTCATACTGATGCTCAGTCAGCTCTAAAGATCATGTGCCTTTTATATATTGTTACATTTTATGAGATGGGGTAATTTAATTTTAGAATGTCCATGCTTTATTTAACATTTTATTGGGAACTTTGACAGTAATGTAAATCGGAATTCAGACCTGCTTAACAGTATATGTACATCCGGGATCGACTAATCTGTTTAAAATGTAGGAGCCAGACAGTGGTATTTGCAGAATAATAACCCAAAAAGTAAGAAGCCAGGGGTTGAAATTCGGAGGGAGGGGGGATATCAGGTGTGGGGAACAGTACCAAACTTGTCAGTCACGTATTGTGTGTGTGTGTGTGTGTATATATAAGAAGAGGGAGGGATATTATACAGTATACCGCAAGCAAAATAGCCTATACAATAGACTAAGTCCCTTCTCTCCTGAAATGTAAGACAAAATCCACTAAGATAAATGTGCTCCGTGAGTGAAAATGTGTAATGGAGGATTAGACAGATAGTTTTACAAGCTTGAGACAGGGTATACCAGTCGGCAATGAGCTAACAAGAAAACTTGCATGAGAGCGTGAGGATTGTGCCTCCAGCAGCCTGTGGCTGTTTGCAACTCACGATTAGACGCGGCTCTTCCGGCTCTATAATGTTCCTCCTGTCTGTGCAAGCTGTCCTCCTCAGTCGCTGCTTCCAGCGTGCAGCGCTTGTCTTCACACACGTCTATGACGTGGGGACTTCCTTCCGTGCACGTGTGGTGATGCGGTCAATCCCCTTTGCGGAGTCTTGTGCTTGTAAACGACCTGTAAGATTGTCAAATCTGTAGGGTAAGAATCTCCTCCTACGTTCAAAGAAGAGAAGGGTTGCCGAGCTCTCTGATCTGGGATCCTGGCTAGTATGCAGAACAAAAAACAAGGCTTGATCCTGGGTCAGATTAAATCTAAAAAGTCACATTTATTTGGTTCCATAAGGTAAAAAACCCAGGAGGGGTCCAATCATATCAAAAAACACTGAGCACTGTGTACTCAAGCTGACATGTTTCGTTTAGTTACCGTAATCATAGCTGATAGAGTACACCAGTGCTGAACCTTTTAAAAGACAACAATGCCTGTCATTGGTTAAAAACAAATTACACCTGTTCAGTGTGAAAAACATTAACCAATTCCTAGCCTGACCTAAGGTGTATGCACTGTGTTAGTGTTATGTAGTAAAACTAACATATTTACTTGTATCGATATTTGTACATACAATGTTTCACTTTGTTAGGGTACAGAGAAAAATATTTCTAAATGAAATGTATCTTTATACTTAGTATCAGTGTTGTTTACCTGTAGTTTAAATGGAAACATTCTGGCCCTGCCTAAACATATTGTGTGAGAGGGAGAAAATCTAAAGAGTACATATGTTACATACCTATGATTTGTTATTTAGAAAGAATAAATAGGTTTACTTTACTTGTACTTTCTTTTCTCCCTTGTGAGATATGTTCTATTATTAAGTAATAGGATTTGTATAAGGGCACTCTATCCTGTATGGATTCACAGGATACTATACGGACATTATGTCTAGATTATCAAAAATGATAATGGACTATATAAACTATCTGGTCAAGGGTCAATTGAAAAAAGGGGGGGGGAGGGGGGAAGAATTATTATAACGTTAGAAAAATGGATGCAGACCTAAATGATACACTGTAACGGACTGTACAGAACATAGGTTTGTGAACAGTCACTACTTTGAGATTGATGTCATTATTTTATTTTATTAATAATGGGGTATGGACAGTGATAGTGGGTGAATGTAACTCCTTAGTCCTGTCCTGCTTATTGCAATATTTTAGGTGGATCTTAGTGCATGTCACTGATAACCACTTGTGTGTATATACATGCATTGCTATTATTTCATTGCATATATAGTAACCCCTATTGGTTTGTAATAGATTACATAATTACTGTTAACTTGTCATAAGAGACAATATTTTTTGTTTAATAGTATGTGTGTATAATGGGGCACCTAAGAGATGAAAATGAGGGGTATATTTATTGCCAATAATTTATGAGGTCGTATTCAGAGTTTAGACCTTTTGGTACTCTGGTCTGGAGCTTAAATATCCAGAACATCTCTCACTTGCCTAGAATTTGATCTCTGTCGCCACCTCGTAAAGGAGTTTTTACCCACTCAATTGCTTGCCATCTCAAAGTGGCACTGCTTTTGTTGTGTACATATCTGAAATGTTTAACTAGTGGTGTGGTTGCTTCTCCTATTTTTATCGTAGACATGTGGTTTCTTATTCTGGCATTCACCTCGGTTGTAGCGAGACCTACATACTGTAGGCGGCACTCTGTGCACGTGAGGAGATAGATGACATAGGAGGATGTACAGTTGAGACACAAAGTGATTTTGAACACTTTTCCTGTGACCTCTGAATGAAACTCATCAGAGGTAACGACCAGATCACACGGTTTGCATCTTTCCACACCTATACATCCCCCTATGCCTGAGCCATGAACTTGGTTCTGCGACAGCGAGTCGCGGTAATTCCGAGGGAGATAAGTAGTTACCTATGGTTTTGCTTTTTCGATAGGAACACCTCAGGCCTGACTCCACACTATTTACAAGTCTGTCATCTGCTGTGAGAAGACGAAAATGCTTGTTCACTATGTCACAGATACTTTTGTACTCTGTACTGTAGTCTGTGACAAAAGTGACTTTGTCTTTAGTGTAGATATCTGACTTCATGGATCCCTGAAGTAAAGATTCTCTGTCAAGTCTATCTACCTGACACTTAGCTTGCTTTATCACGTACTTGGGGTAACCCCTTTGCAGAAGTCTCTTTTCAAGTATCTGACTTTGTTCTCGAAAAGTCCCTTTGTATGTACAGTTTCTCTTGGTTCTCATTTTAATGTCTTAGGTGCCCCATTATACACACATATTATTAAACAAAAAATATTGTCTCTTATGACAAGTTAACAGTAATTATGTCATCTATTACAAACCAATAGGGGTTACTATATATGCAATGAAATAATAGCAATGCATGTATATACACACAAGTGGTTATCAGTGACATGCACTAAGATCCACCTAAAATATTGCAATAAGCAGGACAGGACTAAGGAGTTACATTCACCCACTATCACTGTCCATACCCCATTACTAATAAAATAAAATAATGACATCAATCTCAAAGTAGTGACTGTTCACAAACCTATGTTCTGTATGGTCCGTTACAGTGTATCATTTAGGTCTGCATCCATTTTTCTAACGTTATAATAATTCTTCAATTGACCCTTGACCAGATAGTTTATATAGTCCATTATCATTTTTGATAATGTAGACATAATGTCCCTATAGTATCCTGTGAATCCATACAGGATAGAGTGCCCTTATACAAATCCTATTACTTAATAATAGAACATATCTCACAAGGGAGACAAGAAAGTACATGTCATTGAATAACAAAGAGAGTGTTTAAAATCACGAGACTACGTGACACATGAAGAGATTATCGCATAACCCATTAAAAGTTAGTAAACTAACAAAACATAACCTATTTATTCTTTCTAAATAACAAATCATAGGTATGTAACATATGTACTCTTTAGATTTTCTCCCTTTCACACAATATGTTTCGGCAGGGCCTGAATGTTTCCATTTAAACTACAGGTAAACAACACTGATACGAAGTATAAAGGTACATTTCATTTAGAAATCTTTTTCTCTGTACCCTAACAAAGTGAAACATTGTATGTACAAATATCGATACAAGTAAATATGTCAGTTTTACTACATAACACTAACACAGTGCATATACCTTAGGTCAGTCAAGGAATTGGTTAATGTTTTTCACACTGAACAGGTGTAATTTTGCTTTTAACCAATGACAGGCATTGTTGTCTTTTTAAAAGGTTCAGCACTGGTGTACTCTATCAGCTATGATTACGGTATGTGTGTATGTATATAGATTCAGTATATTTTTATAAAAGAAAAATATTGGTACATAGCAGAGCTGTATGAGAATACTATGTATAAAGAAGGGGAATACAGCACTCAGTACAAAGTACTCCTGATTGATCTGATATGCAGATTGAAGGCTGAAACATTAGTATCCAGACACAAAAACAACTGACACACCTCGGTTAACTCAAAAAGCCATGATATTTATTCCTTTTGATGAAACAAAGCTAGCATGCAAATGTCATGACACATGTGGGGCCCCGCTAAAGTGGATAAAGTAACTATAGTATGTATGTATATACAAACTACCATAGAGCATAACATGAGCTACAAAATGACAGAGATACATAGATACAAAAGTATGCTAAATATGAAAACAAGTGGTGACTGAGAACACTGAAAGATATGTAAATCTTATTATGCAAAGTCCTGGTGAAAAGACTTGATGTAGTATATTTGCTTAGAGTCTCTGAGTCACTGATACGGCATTTAAACACTGCTGGTCGAAACTGACATTATCGAGGTAAGAACGTCCTCAAACATCAGTTCGCCTGACATCTCCAATCTCAGCAAATTTTTAGCTCTTTATCCTTGAGCAGCACATGTAATTGTAACAAATGCATACGACCTTGTTTGTTGCAGCGTGATCCGAATATGCTAGGCAAAGAGGCATTCAGGTAAGTGGACCGGGATTCCTCCTCTGACGTCCTTTCACTCCCAACAGGTAGCGGTCTGTATCTTTGCTCCAGAGAACACAGGTCAGACTTGAAACTCCGTTTCTGGGTAAGCTGAATTCATACGCCTCTGCCACAGACACTATTTCGGCTCCTTTCAAAAATGCACCCGCCAACTTATTACAGGTGCATCATTGCTGCTTTCAATATGATTAAGCCGACGCGCGTTTCGCCCCACAATGCTGTGCGGTCGGGGCCTCGTCAGGACTGTCAATCAGGAATAGAACTTGCTGCTTTTATTGATTGTTCACCTGCCAGTATAGAGAGGTGTCTTTATGCCAGCCAATCATCTTTGTTAGATGTGTGACACCTAGTTTTAAGATAGGCTGATCGTTTATCCCTCTACTTCACTTTAATATTTACCTATAAGAAACATCATCAGACATAGGGTTGATATAGATAAAAATACAGTGTTATATCTCTGGCGGTTAGGCATAGTTAGAAGCAAGTTAAGAAGGAAACAAAAAATCACGGCATTTAAAAGAAAACCGAAGTGTGCAGAGCTTGAAGCAAACTATGTCAAAATGACACACAAAGTAAAACTAATTATTTACCTGTGTATCTAGATAAAAGGTCTAGAGTAAATTTATGATTAGACTATACCAGGTGTTAATTAAAAAATAACAAATTGTTCGTATTATCCCTTACTTTAGGGATACAATTGTTACCACATATAGTACTTAAATCCTATGGATTGGCTGAGATGCAGTTTATAAGTTAAGGAATTCCTTCTCTCCTTAAATATTCCATAGATTATATTTATATAGATGGTAAAGATTGTAAATAAAGTTGTGTGAAGAAGTAAGCTATATGATAATATCTGCATATGCTAGGAAAACTATTTTAATTTAAGAAAGATCCATATTCTATTCTCTCATTCAGACCAAGACGGGACACTGTCTGAAGCACATACATCCATCTTGCTTCTTTTTTAAGGAGACATACATTATTATCCCCCCCTCTACCATTCATAATCCCCTTATCAATTGCTACAAATTTTTAGGAGGAAGTATTGCTATTGTGGTCATCTTTGAAATGTCGTGCTACACTAGTGTCTCTCTCATAAAGGATATCATTCCGGTGCTCCTGTATCCTGTCCTTGAACATGCGTTTGGTTTTACCTACATAGAACAGGGGACAGGAGCAACTTAGGAGATATACTACACCAACGGTGTTACAATTAGAAAAGCATCTAATGTCAAAATGTTTCCCAGTATTTGCTGAAAATGTTTTACATTTACGCATATAGGGACAGTATACGCAATGTCCACAAGGAAAGTTACCCTTTACTTGTTGGTGTTTATTCAACCAACATTTATCTGGTTCTGACCTCACAAATCTACTTTTGACTAACTTATCCTTTAAGTTAGGAGATTTCTTTGCAGTCAAAAGAGGTTTACTTCCAACTTTTTCTACAATTTTATCATCAAGGGAAAGTAAATGCCAGTTGTGTGATAAAATCTCTCTTATATTTTGCCATTGGCAGTTGTAGGTGGTTATGAATCTAATATAGTTTTCATTCTTAACATTTTTCCTGCAATACAGCAGATCATTTCGCTTTTGTTTTCTAACTTTGTTTAAGGTCGATTTTATCAAATTATGTGAATATCCTCTATCTAGAAAATTTTTACACATAATCTCTGCATGATACTCAAATTTCATTTTTGAGGAGCAATTCCTCTTTAATCTTAGCAATTGGCCATAGGGGATTCCTTTCTTTAGGGACTCCGGGTGACCACTAGATGCCTCCAATAGGCTGTTAGTTGCCGTACTTTTACGATGGTTTTCAGTGGAAATACTCAAGCCTTCTTTTTTAATGCAAATATCAAGGAAAGGAAGCTCCTTTTCACTGTATGCATATGTCAGTAAAATATTACGGTTGTTAATGTTAAGTGAATTGACAAATTCTTGTAGGCAGGCCAGGGGGCCATCCCAAAACATCAGGATATCGTCCACATATCTAATCCAAAGGGACACATAGGAGCTGAACACATCCTCAAACTGCTTGAATATGTCCAACTCCCATGCTCCCAAATGCAGACATGCATATGTGGGTGCACATACCGCTCCCATTGCTGTCCCCCTGACCTCAAGAATAAACCTTAATAGGTCTTGATGATAAAATTGTAGAAAAAGTTGGAAGTAAACCTCTTTTGACTGCAAAGAAATCTCCTAACTTAAAGGATAAGTTAGTCAAAAGTAGATTTGTGAGGTCAGAACCAGATAAATGTTGGTTGAATAAACACCAACAAGTAAAGGGTAACTTTCCTTGTGGACATTGTGTATACTGTCCCTATATGCGTAAATGTAAAACATTTTCAGCAAATACTGGGAAACATTTTGACATTAGATGCTTTTTCTAATTGTAACACCGTTGGTGTAGTATATCTCCTAAGTTGCTCCTGTCCCCTGTTCTATGTAGGTAAAACCAAACGCATGTTCAAGGACAGGATACAGGAGCACCGGGATGATATCCTTTATGAGAGAAACACTAGTGTAGCACGACATTTCAAAGATGTCCACAATAGCAATACTTCCTCCTTAAAATTTGTAGCAATTGATCAGGGGATTATGAATGGTAGGGGGGGGATAATAATGTATGTCTCCTTAAAAAAGAAGAAAGATGGACGTATGTGCTTCAGACAGTGTCCCCTCTTGGTCTGAATGAGAGAATAGAATATGGATCTTTCTTAAATTAAAATAGTTTTCCTAGCATATGCAGATATTATCATATAGCTTACTTCTTCACACAACTTTATTTACAATCTTTACCATCTATATAAATATAATCTATGGAATATTTAAGGAGAGAAGGAATTCCTTAGCTTTTAAGCTGCATCTCAGCCAATCCATTGGATTTAAGTACTATATGTGGTAACAATTGTATCCCTAAAGTAAGGGATAATACGAACAATTTGTTATTTTTTAATTAACACCTGGTATAGTCTAATCATAAATTTACTCTCGACCTTTTGTCTAGATACACAGGTAAATAATTAGTTTTACTTTGTGTGTCATTTTGACATAGTTTGCTTCAAGTTCTGCACACTTCGGTTTTCTTTTAAATGCCGTGATTTTTTGTTTCCTTCTTAACTTGCTTCTAACTATGCCTAACCGCCAGAGATATAACACTGTATTTTTATCTATATCAACCCTATGTCTGATGATGTTTCTTATAGGTAAATATTAAAGTGAAGTAGAGGGATAAACGATCAGCCTATCTTAAAACTAGGTGTCACACATCTAACAAAGATGATTGGCTGGCATAAACACACCTCTCTATACTGGCAGGTGAACAATCAATAAAAGCAGCAAGTTCTATTCCTGATTGACAGTCCTGATGAGGCCCCGACCGCACAGCATTGTGGGGCGAAACGCGCGTCGACTTAATCATATTGAAAGCAGCAATGATGCACCTGTAATAAGTTGTCGGGTGCATTTTTGAAAGGAGCCGAAATAGTGTCTGTGGCAGAGGCGTATGAATTCACCTTACCCAGAAACGGAGTTTCAAGTCTGACCTGTGTTCTCTAGAGCAAAGATACAGACCGCTACCTGTTGGGAGTGAAAGGACGTCAGAGGAGGAATCCCGGTCCACTTGCCTGA